>NC_073693.1:39441387-39579657 GCF_029784155.1 Uranotaenia lowii
ATTACAAAAATTACAAAAAATTCAAAAATTGCAAAAATTACAAAAATTACAAAAATTACAAAAATTACAAAAATTACAAAAATTACAAAAATTACAAAAATTACAAAAATTACAAAAATTACAAAAAATACAAAAATTACAAAAATGACAAAAATTACAAAAATTACAAAAATTACAAAAATTACAAAAATTACAAAAATTACAAAAATTACAAAAATTACAAAAATTACAAAAATTACAAAAATTACAAAAATTACAAAAATTACAAAAATTACAAAAATTACAAAAATTACAAAAATTACAAAAATTACAAAAATTACAAAAATTACAAAAATTACAAAAATTACAAAAATTACAAAAATTACAAAAATTACAAAAATGACAAAAATTACAAAAATTACAAAAATGACAAAAATTACAAAAATTACAAAAATTACAAAAATTACAAAAATTACAAAAATTACAAAAATTACAAAAATTACAAAAATTACAAAAATTACAAAAATTACAAAAATTACAAAAATTACAAAAATTACAAAAATTACAAAAATTACAAAAATTACAAAAATGACAAAAATTACAAAAATTACAAAAATTACAAAACTAACAAAAATTACAAAAATTACAAAAATTACAAAAATGACAAAAATTACAAAAATGACAAAAATATCAAAAATTACAAAAATGACAAAAATGACAAAAATGACAAAAATGACATAAATGACTAAAATGACAAAAATGACAAAATTGACAAAAATGACAAAAATGACAAAAATGATAAAAATGATAAAAATGATAAAAATGACAAAAATGACAAAAATGACAAAAATGACAAAAATGACAAAAATGACAAAAATGACAAAAATGACAAAAATGACAAAAATGACAAAAATGACAAAATTGACAAAAATGACAAAAATTACAAAAATTACAAAAATGATAAAAATGATAAAAATGACAAAAAGGACAAAAATGACAAAAATGACAAAAATGACAAAAATGACAAAAATGACAAAAATGACAAAAATGACAAAAATGACAAAAATGACAAAAATGACAAAAATGACAAAAATGACAAAAATGACAAAAATGACAAAAATGACAAAAATGACAAAAATGACAAAAATGACAAAAATGACAAAAATGACAAAAATGACAAAAATGACAAAAATGACAAAAATGACAAAAATGACAAAAATGACAAAAATGACAAAAATGACAAAAATGACAAAAATGACAAAAATGACAAAAATGACAAAAATGACAAAAATGACAAAAATGACAAAAATGACAAAAATGACAAAAATGACAAAAATGACAAAAATGACAAAAATGACAAAAATGACAAAAATGACAAAAATGACAAAAATGACAAAAATGACAAAAATGACAAAAATGACAAAAATGACAAAAATGACAAAAATGACAAAAATGACAAAAATGACAAAAATGACAAAAATGACAAAAATGACAAAAATGACAAAAATGACAAAAATGACAAAAATGACAAAAATGACAAAAATGACAAAAATGACAAAAATGACAAAAATGACAAAAATGACAAAAATGACAAAAATGACAAAAATGACAAAAATGACAAAAATGACAAAAAAGACAAAAATGACAAAAATGACAAAAATGACAAAAATGACAAAAATGACAAAAATGACAAAAATGACAAAAATGACAAAAATGACAAAAATGACAAAAATGACAAAAATGACAAAAATGACAAAAATGACAAAAATGACAAAAATGACAAAAATGACAAAAATGACAAAAATGACAAAAATGACAAAAATGACAAAAATGACAAAAATGACAAAAATGACAAAAATGACAAAAATGACAAAAATGACAAAAATGACAAAAATGACAAAAATGACAAAAATGACAAACATGACAAAAATGACAAAAATGACAAAAATGACAAAAATGACAAAAATGACAAAAATGACAAAAATGACAAAAATGACAAAAATGACAAAAATGACAAAAATGACAAAAATGACAAAAATGACAAAAATGACAAAAATGACAAAAATGACAAAAATGACAAAAATGACAAAAATGACAAAAATGACAAAAATGACAAAAATGACAAAAATGACAAAAATGACAAAAATGACAAAAATGACAAAAATGACAAAAATGACAAAAATGACAAAAATGACAAAAATGACAAAAATGACAAAAATGACAAAAATGACAAAAATGACAAAAATGACAATAATGACAAAAATGACAAAAATGACAAAAATGACAAAAATGACAAAAATGACAAAAATGACAAAAATGACAAAAATGACAAAAATGACAAAAATGACAAAAATGACAAAAATGACAAAAATGACAAAAATGACAAAAATGACAAAAATGACAAAAATGACAAAAATGACAAAAATGACAAAAATGACAAAAATGACAAAAATGACAGAAATGACAAAAATGACAAAAATGACAAAAATGACAAAAATGACAAAAATGACAAAAATGACAAAAATGACAAAAATGACAAAAATGACAAAAATGACAAAAATGACAAAAATGACAAAAATGACAAAAATGACAAAAATGACAAAAATGACAAAAATGACAAAAATGACAAAAATGACAAAAATGACAAAAATGACAAAAATGACAAAAATGACAAAAATGACAAAAATGACAAAAATGACAAAAATGACAAAAATGACTAAAATGACTAAAATGACTAAAATGACTAAAATGACTAAAATGACTAAAATGACTAAAATGACTATAATGACTTAAATGACAAAAATGACAAAATTGACGAAAATGATAAAAATGACAGAAATGAAAAATATGACAGTTACAAAAATTAAAAAAAAACACAAAATTGACTAAAATAAACATTTAAAACATGTATTTTTTTTAGAGATTTTTCCTGAGATTCAAACAGGCTTTTGAGAGTAACCATTATGTGCGTTTTCAATGAGTATTTCAATCGTGTGATGAAATCTCTTGAAAACAAACTACTATTGAAATATGAGAAACCTTAAAATGTCGAAAAATGTACTAACAAAATACCCTGTAAACTTACCCGCAAAATTCTTTCTCATACTTTTCTGCTGCCCTAACAACAACGTCGACTTCATGATCGCCTAACTTTTCTCGTGCTGTAACTACTGGTTTCGTTTCAAATAACCATTTCTTTGAAATCTTGTAACATAATCTCTTACAATCCGAAATGACAATCTGCACAACATGGAAAAAAAAACTGCGCTGCAAACCCCTTCATTCAAACAGTTCACGGCTTCGCCAGAATATGAATCGGTAAATACATTTTCCTGAAAGGATTTTTTTCTTCAAGTTTCATTCAGCTGTTTTTTGTAGCGTTAAAAAAGTTTTCATTTGCCGTTTTTTAGAAACAACTAGCTTCATTCAATGATTCGAGAGTTTTTGTTTTTGCTAAGAATATCTTTCGAGATCTGCCAGCATCGAATTGAAAGCATCGTGAATATATTTTTTTTTATTGAAGAGCTTTGTGTCATTTTTCATCGTTTTGCTTTGCATGTTTTGCATTTGTTTCTCTTTTTAATCATAGAAAAACGTTCAGTCTTCAAACGGGTACAAAAAAAAGTGTTTTTCAACATTTTAAATTTTTTAATTTTTTAAATACATTTCGATTATGTAGTGAAATCACTAAATCGAAAATTAATGCATGTTAAGTGTGAAGTTTTAGATGTTATTAGAAATCAGAACATTTTTAATTGATCCGTGTAAGGCTTAAATGAATTGAACAACAAACTATCGTTACTCAAATAATTTTCTCTTAAACATAAAACAAACCCATTTTAAAATTCATCAGCCTCTATTACAGTTTACAGTTTAAACGCCCAGCTGATTTTTTTTTTGTTCAACGTCTCTCAAAGTTTCGCAGCCACAAGCTCACAAATCAGAATCCTACTGGCTGGTCGAAAGTTGACAACTGCTGCTGGTTGTAGGACTATCATCTGGGTGAGCACTCACAAAAAAACTGTCAAAGTGTTAATTTTCCGGCCTCCCGGATGCTGCTTCCCGGACAAACTTTGTTGCCACCGCCAGCAGTAGCATCATCATCATCATCATCATTTGGGACCTGACTATGTCTGGGAAGGGAAAAAACCAACGCTCTCGGTCGGTGGTGAAATAATCAGACCCATACAAAAACTTTTTTTTTTGTTCCGGCCGGAAATCAAGTGAAATTAGTCCTGGAGCGGGAGTTTTAAACTTGAAACTCCCTTCCCTTGTTATTTGGGTGAGCCAGCCGGATGACAGTTTGAATTGGGGTCACCAGGGGGATGTGCTAGTTCAGTTTGGAAAGCAATTTAAATGGTGACTCTTTCAAGCGTTTCTAATTTCTTTTTTGAGGGTAGATGATTTGTCAAGAGAGAGGAGTCATATGCTCCAAAGTACTTAGCAGAAAGTACCGTCTCGCTAGAACACAAGATACAGAATACTAAAAAAAAGGGATGGGCACAAGAAGGCACTCCAACATTGCAAATCACAAATTTTCCACTGCTCATGTCATCTAAGGCTGCCCAAGTAACACAGATTATGCCAACTAGCATTAGGAAGTTTTATTATGGTTTAATTATGGCATTTTTTTTGTGCAGCTCGTTTTATGGCGGTTTTATTATGGTCATGCAGAATGCTTATAATTTTTTTTTTCGACCATATGTTTTCAGATGGTTTTGAAAACGCTAATAAAACTTTTATTAAACATGCTGTTTTAGTTATTTTGAAAGAGTTATGAATGCTCTTTTTAAACTATAATAAAACACAAACCTAGAAGTTTGCTCCAAGCTTTCTTTTGCATGTTCTATAATAGCACTCAGTGCATGATTATTAAACCGCCATAAAACATAGTGACAGTTCTCGATCAAGATGTCAAAACAGGACACGCTCAGATTAGATAGCACATATTTGAATTGGAACTCCCATTTTTACACATTTTTGGTAAGTTATGCGTGTTGGTTTTGAGTTAAAATTAAAAAAATACATCTTTGAAAACTTGAAATCACCGAAAGTGGTATGAATATCTTTACAATATGAGTATTGAGTGAAAGGGCCTAAAAAGTAGGAAAAAAATTGTTGCTTGACGCCATCATTAATTCAAGATGGCGGCTTCCGCTTTCATTTTCAAAGCTGTAAATTACTGAAAATATCGTGAAACCTTCACAATATGGTTATTAGGTGAAAGTAATAAACGAGTAGAAGTCAAATTTCGTTGCCCGTCGCCATCTTAAATCCAAGATGGCGGCTACCACTCAACTTGAAAATACTGTTAATGACTGAAAATCGCATAAAACCTATATTATAGGGGTATAAGTTGAAAGAAATCAACCGGTAGAAGTTGAATTTCGCTATCTGACGCCATCTTGAAATCCAAGATGGCGGCTCCCGCTAAACTTTAAAATGTAGTGAATGACTTAAAATGACATGAAACCCAGGTGGTAGTGGGTGGAAGGGCTTAACGAGTAGAAGTCGAATATTGCTATCTTACGCCATCTTGAAATCCAAGATGGCAGCTTTCTATAAACTTAAAAAATGCTCTAAATCATTGAATATCGCATGAAACCTCCAAAATATGGTTGTTTGTCAATTGGGATAAGCTATAAAAAGGTAATTTTTGCATTCTGACGCTATCTTGAAATCCAAGATGGTGGCTCCAGCTGAACTTAAAAATACTGTAAATGAATGAAAATAGCATGAAACTCCCAAATATATTGTATTGGGTGCTAAGGCTAAATGATAGAAGTCAAATATCTCTTTTCGCGTTTCTCTGAAAATCTGTAAGTGACTGAAAATCCCACAAAAACCACCACAATAAATCAGACGGTTAACAGAAACAACATAACCTTATAGTTTTCGCTAGAATAAGACCAATACAATTTAAACATAATAGTATGATAGGAATAATAGAATTACATAAATGGCAAAAAAACAAAAACTATAAACAAAACAAGAAAAGTGCTAAATGCAGTAGAAGCATAATGAAAAAATAATAAAAGTGATTTAAAATGATCTAAATTGTCTTAAAATAGTTGTTTTAATGTAGTATTACGTGAAAAAGTTGTGTTCAAGCGATTTTCATTGATTAACAGTATTTTAAATTCAGTGGAAGCTGCCATCTTGGATTTCAAGATGGCGTCGGAAAGAAATAAATCGACTTCTAGTTTAGCCCTTTCACCCAATACCCGTATAGTGGTGGTTTAATGCGACTTTTTGTCAGCATTAAGCATTAAAAGTTGAGCGGATGCCGCCATCTTGGATTTCAAGATGGCGTCTGATAGCGAAATTCAACTTCTACTCGTTTAGCCCTTTCACCCGATACCCATTTTGTTGGGGTTTCATGCGATTTCAAGTCATTTACACCATTTTAAAGTTCAGCGGAAGCCGCCATCTTGGATTTTAAGATGGCGTCAGACAACGAAATTTGACTTCAACTCATGATTTATTCCACGGGTCATTCAAAACCAATCCCTTTTCATTCAAAAAGTCTGTCCTCATTTACTGTACTAATGATTAACAACTCAGAAATGAGGAACTCAACCTTAGCGTGTAATTGGTTTGCTTGCGAGAGAAACGTCAAATCGTAGCTTTTTTTGGGGTCATCATTAAACCATAATAAAACTATGAATTGACTCACGCCATGTTGGTTGCAAAATCGAAGGGCACAAAATGACGCCATGTTGATGGATTCACAATGCAAGCATTGGAAAATATTTTTTCGGGCCTTTTTTCCATCAATTCCATCATGA
The DNA here is from genome assembly GCF_029784155.1 of Uranotaenia lowii. Classification (NCBI taxonomy): domain Eukaryota; kingdom Metazoa; phylum Arthropoda; class Insecta; order Diptera; family Culicidae; genus Uranotaenia; species Uranotaenia lowii. The sequence continues at coordinate 39,448,155 of NC_073693.1, forward strand.
TTGACCATCAGATTTGACGAGGCGCATTAATTTTAAGATACTATTTCATATACATTTTACCTGAAATCTTGACTGGCAGTAGAAAAGACGCTCAATATATGGTTAAAACATTGGTTTTTTTTAGCTATTAATTTTACCAGATCATATCTGAATAATGCAATCATCATTCATCAACCATTATGGTTGCTGGAAAAAATAAAAAAAAACTCCGAGAACTGACAGAACCGAAAAAAAAACAAAAATTTCTAACATGTTTAATAATAGCTTTTTAAAAGCTTTGGTGACCAACATTTATGACCAACAATTATATGTCTTGATGACGTTTCTAGGGTAGGGCCAAATAGCCTGATTTTGGCTTTATTAGAGTCCAGGTGATGTTATAGAATGCGCTTTAGCTTTTTATGAAGATTAATGCGATAGTCCAAACGATATTTTGCTGACCATCATAAAGCTAAAATTGTTACTTGGGTGGCCATATATGCCGAAAGCTCTCAGCTGTTATAATCTCATCGAAGTTTTGCCTATGTTGCCCTTTTTAAATTAAGTCTACCAGCCGTCTTTATATCTGACTAAAACGTTCCCTTCCAGGTCCGCCTAGGTGATAAGTTCTTCATCTCCTCAAGTTTTTCCTATGAGCCCTTTTTCTAGTTGGTAACTACAGGTGGTAAATCTCAGTTTACGGCTGTATTCCAAGCCACGGCGAACCACCGCATCCCCTCAGTTTGATACTCTGGGTCCATGGTGAGTACAATAGGAAAACTCGTGATATACCTCCTACTCCCTAAAATCCACCTGAGGCCACAGTCCTAGTTCCCACCTCGAACTGTTTAACACACTAGCCTTCAATAGTAAAAGGTCTATTCGCGCTAGTGTGCTCTAAGACAATACTCATTGACGAGACCACTTTCAGCAAAACCTCTCATCATTACGACTTGAAATCTGAACTCTCCTCTCACGACTTGAGAACTGACATCTCCCCGCCCCTGACGCCTACATAAACCTCTCCTCTTTGTGACTCAAGGCCTGATTTCTCTTCTTACGACTCTAGATCCGACCTCCACTCGCACGACTCAAGGCCCGATCTCTCCTCTAGCGATTCGAGATCTGACCGCTCCTCGTAATGACTCCTTATGACTCTCCTCTTGTTGATTATAGACCTAACCTCTCCTTTTGCGACTTGAGACCCGACCTCTTATCGTAAAGACACGGGGTTGACTGATCTTTACTCTAACGACTCGAAGCCCGACCTCTTTACTGCAGAATTTGAGGTTTGCCACTTTCATGCCCGTCGTGTGCCGATCGAGAGCAACTTATCCTAGACTCGCACCTGTCGATTCTCGGATGATTCCCAACGAAGACGTCACCCCCTGTGCCCTAAGATGTACATGGAGTTTATTACCTTGATACCATCCACAAAATGGGATGATTCCCAACGATGGCAGCTGTGGGAAAAAGACCTTCATCACACTGGAAGCTTCAAAAAAAAAAAAAGTTATTCCATTGGCGGGAAATCCCCGCGGAATAGAGTGGCTCTCGACGCAGGGTGAGCTATCCGAGTTGGGAATCATCCGAGTCGCTACGTAAAGTCCCACGCGTTGGTTGTGACAGGCGCGAGTACAGGATAAGCTACTCTCGAATCTTGGTAAGAAGGAGTCGGACTTCAGATTATTCGAGAAGAAGTCAGGCCGCGAATCGCCAAGAAGGAAGGTTTGTTTATTAAACCCCAAGTCTCTTCATAAGGAGATATCAGATCTTCAGATCTTCAGAGGAGAGATAAGGCCTTATGTCAACAAGAGGAGGGATATGTTTGTGAACCTCGAGGAGAAGTCAGAACTCGAAGCTTTAAATGAGAGATCAGGGCTCGTCTCGTGTAGAGAAAAGGTATGTGAGTGTACGTTAATCTCGAGTCATTATGAGCAGAGGTCAGATCTCGAGTTGTTATAGGAGATATTTAGGCCACGAGTCATTAAGAGGAGAGGTTTGTGCGATAGAGTTCAGGTGTTGGACGTACATGAGTCGTCCCTTGTGCCCATGAACCCAGAGTATGCACATGCAGCCTCTTACCTTGATACCATCCAGAAACTGTGATGATTCCCAAAGATCGAGCCTTAACAAGGCATTATTCGTACTGGAGGTTGTTGGGAAAAGGTAGAATGGCTCTCGACGCAGGGCGAGTCATTCGAGTCGGTTAAGGAGGACATCTTTGTCGGAAATCAACCCAGTCGCTACGTAAAGTCCCGTGCATCGGTTGTGACAGGCGCGAATTCAGGATAAGCTTCTCTCGAATCTTGGTAATAAGAAGTCGGATCTCGAGTCTTTCTGAGGAAAAGTCAGATCTCGAGTCGCAAGAGGAAAGATTAGGCCTTAAGTCAAGACGAGGAGGCATATGTGTGTGAACCTCGAGGAGAAGTCAGATCTCGAGTCTATAGAGAAGATATCAGGCCTCGACTCGTGTAGAGGAAAGGTATGTGAGTGTGCTTTAATCTCGAGTCATTATCAGGAGAAGTCGGAACTTGAGTTGTTATAGGAGAGATCTAGAGTCATTAAGAGGAGAGATTTACGCGAGAGATTCAAGGTGTAGGAGTCCGTCCCTTGCACCAATGAACCCAGAATAGCAAACTGAGTTGACGAATTGGCTTGCCGTGCCTTGGAAAGCAATCATTAACAAAGATTTACCACGACTTTAACGACTTTTACCTGCTTTAACGACTCACAGGCAGTGAATCAAAAATCGCCTACTATCGAATGATAATGACACTGTCGCAACTTGAACTTTTGATGACAAAATAAATAAAATCTTTGTCGTTGTCGTACGCTCGGAACGAAAAAGACAATTTTTTTTGCTGATTGATTCCGATAATATTTTTTCAGAACATTCGTTTGTTGCTATTGAAAAATATAAGGATAAGCGGTTCCGAAAATAGCAACTACAACGCATCGGATCATAGCTTGGGAGATATTGGAAAAAAGCTCCAGGCCAAGGCCTCTTCATTAAGGAAACTGATAGGAGAATCGATTCGGGGACACTGGGTCGTGGCCATGGCCAATCTGCCCGGTTCCGGAACGAAATATATCAAAGTTATCGGATTGAGACTTGCGACATATTGATAGAAACCTCTAGGCCTCTTCATTAAGGAAATTGATAGGAAAATCGATTCGAGGACACTGGGTCGTGGCCATGGCAAATCTGTCCGGTTCCGGAACGAAAAATTTCAAAGTTATCGGATTGAGACTTGCGACATATTGATAGAAAGCTCTTCATGAAGAGAATCAATAGGAGAGGCCAAGAGCTTTCTATCAATATGTCGCAAGTCCCAATCCGATAACTTTGACATATTTCGTTCCGGAACCGGCCAGATTGGCCATGGCCACGACCCAGTGTCCCCGAATCGATTCTTCTATCGATTCCCTTCATGTTGAAGCCTAGAGCTTTCTATCAATATGAAGCAAGTTTCAATTCGATAACTTTGACATATTTCGTTCCGGAACCGGCCAGATTAGCCACGGCCTCGACCTAGTGTCCCTGTACTACTTCTAGCATGGTTTCCCTTAAAGTTAGGCCAAGAGCTCTTCTCAGATAGCTTATGCTCTGGTCATATAATTTTTTATTATTACGAAATCAGATAGATTACCCACATAAGCGAAGCGGATTGTCCCAAGCTGTAAATTTCAAGACAATTTAACATTAGAATTTGTCATTATCTGCTCAACGACGCGACAATTCTAGATTGCCTATTTCATTTTGACATGATACACATACGGGAGAGACAAAAGGTTGTCGCACATAGAGAGAATAAAGACAAAACCACACGTCTACTTTGTCGCTTGTTTTAAGATAATATCAGGGACAATTTGATTCACTGCTCACAGGTAAACGTATCCGGAGATTACTCGGACAATTCCTTCAATTCAAAGCAAAGTCATCCGACACCGACTCATGCGACTTCGATGATGCCCATGTGGCGTACCCAGAAGATCTAATACGCGAATGCTTTAGTGATGTAAGTATCTATTATCTTTGTAGATACACTTGTAGAACCTATCGCACTCGACTCATATGTACTTCAACGAAGGAGTCACTTTTCGTTGAATCTGAAACAACCTTCAACTCTTTTGAAGTCAATCGAAATCCATTGATCACAATGTCTGATTTGACTGACACTTACCTTTACAAACCTAGGTCTATTCGAGTATTTCCTTTTTCTCACAGCAAACCGGAATTATTGAGTGGCAATGTGACCTGAATCTGTGGTGAGAATTCAAAACGTTTTCAGTTTTTCAGCTTAACTCGGTTGAAAGGCTGCTTCAACGAGTAACGCGTCGTTAACCTTTGTTTGTGGTTTGTTTGTTCTTCATCAACAGATCACATATTGATCCAAATGACAGGATAAAAGTTAAAGGCAAAGTACAAATACATGGAATTTACCTTACACTATTTATACTTCAAACACTAAGGATTCTTCTTCTGAATTATTCCATCGAAACGTCAAAATAAAAATGATCGGAGAAGCGGTTAAACGTTCTTATTGCATCAATAAGCGCTGTAAAAGCTTCGTAGTTGTTCTGTCGAAGAGAAGCAATTAGCTTAAGATCACGATTCCTTAAGCTTCAAGGTCGTATGCTGAGTTGAAATGCTTTTAACAGTGCGGGGTTAAAGTATTTTGTCATGCGGTTTAGAATACCCAGGCATCTGGAAGCTTCATCAAAGATGTGGTTTGTGTAGATGTAGATCTTGAAATTCAGCCATTTATCCAGGATCAACTCATTCACATGCTCAATTCGTACAAAGGCCTCATGCCCAAGAAAATAATCAGCCGATAGCAGGAGCCGCTTGCATGAAAACGAAATTACCGTGAATTTATTGCGATTCAAGGGAAGGCAGTTGACATCTTCGGGGCTGTTGATGGGTTGAAACAATTTCAAGTCGCCGGCATACGCAAGTTTTGGTCCATCGAGAAGCAACAGCACCTCGTTGAAGTAGATCAGGAATATTATGGGTCCTAGGTGGCTTCCTTGAGTTACTCCAGAAGAGGCAGGGAATTTATTTTGGCGATGGCTGTTTTGTGGTTTACGTTATCGAAATCCGCAGAGAGTTCGGTGTAGAGACGTCCGTTTGAGATCCTCTGGCAAAGCTGCCCAGCAAACATGAAATCCTATCAGAATAATAACTTAAGTCGTTTACAATGTTGTTGCAAATCGCAGTTTCAACTGCTTAGTGAAAAGATCGAATAAAATTTCGTCTGAAGTCAGTTTAAATCGGATACAATAGAAAGTCTGCCATGTTTGTATATTTTGAAATCATTCTGCTACCGCACGGGCTTCCAGTGAAAAAATCATCGTCATGTACTCTCTGCAACCAGTAGTGCATCCAGATGGCTAAAAATCAGAAGGGAATTGAGTAATATTTTCCAATGAGAGAACTGGAAAGTATTACCACTGGAAACGATTTGAAGGCTATGAGGGCAAAATCTTGCGCTCTTTTGCATTCTTCCGATAGGTACGAATAAGGTGTCGAATAGCGCCCAATTGGTGTAGTTTTCGTCACTTTGGAAAGAAATGAAATTTATGTACGCACATTGCGTCCACTTTGGTAGGTAAATGCTGTTTTCTGAACTTGCATACGATCATTCTAGAATGTATATGGAAAGTATATCAAAACAGCTGGTTCCTTTTGTCTTGTACAAAAGACGAAAACGTCAACAGGTTTGTTGTCGTAGAGCGTTCAGGCATTATTCCATGTTGTTCGTTAGAGAAATATAATTTGCAAAACGAGAAAAATATAACCAGCTAATATAACCAGCTCAAACAGTTTGACAACCACACATAAGACAAAAATACTGCTATAATTGTGAACATTCTTCCTAACATCTCTATTGTGGACCGGAAACATGTAAGCCTCTTTCCAAATGGATGGAAACGTGGATTTCGTGAACGATGCTTGGAATATTCGTTATATTGGAGTCAGCATATGTATGTATCGCTTTAGGAAAGTCGCTTCAATGCCATCCAGCCCTGCAGAAATATTGTGTTTCAGCTTTGCAGTCGCCTTCAAGATGGTATCCTGATCGACTACGATATGATGAAAGGAAGTAATCTGACGTGGACGTTACTAAAGCTTAGTTCTTTTAGAAATGGGACAGTTACAAATGCCTGTATCTCAAAAACCATTCGTTTGAACGAAATACTTTCTATGAAGGAAAAGTTGGCAATGTTATGATATTTCATGAAAAAATTTGAAAAAAAATATTTACCGTTTTTTGTAAAAGAAATTTCTACTTTATTCTTGGTGTCTCCCATTGGCCGGCGCACACTTTTTTCTGTCATGGTATTGATCAGTTTCTCCAACTTATACTTTGTAAAATCTATATTTTAGGTGGCTTCACCTTCCTTCTTCAATTTCTGATACTTTTTGGTCCAATACTTCTCTGGAAACTGGAAACTGGAAGCATTTTAGTGGATACAGTTGTTTCGAAATGAGCAAATTTGGTTATTTTTTATCACATTTTTGAACGTTTTTTTTTCGGTACCGGTTTTACAGCTTAAGAGCTTTGGAACTATCAAAAAATGGCTGTTTGAGGTTGGATTTCAATGAGTCATCACTAGGCAACACTTTCAGCTTATCGGAGAAAATTGTTTTGGACATTTCAGCGATCTACCCTTAGCTTTTCGTTTATTGAAAATTAAAAATGCTGGTATGAGACTTGCATTCCTTGATGATCCTTAACCGTTGTTGCCGATCATCTGCTTCACTCCAATGCTTGATTTGAACTTTGTGGACATTATTGACAGTGTTTGCATACTTATCCACCACATAAACTCAGTAATTCTTTGAATAATCAACGGTTTTTTCAGCTATCAATTTGATAATGACGAATTTTAAAGGAATCTGTGCAAAATTTTTTTTTTCTTTTTCTCAAGCATCGTACATATCTCAAAAACGCGTAAATTTTAAATTTTGAAAAAAATAGGTCGAATAGTACTTTTTACAGGCAACAAAATGCTGTTCAAATTTTTAATATCCAATAACTAGTTAACGAGCTATTAGCAAATGAAAGTGTCCCATTTCTAAAAGAACTAAGCTTTAGCCGCAATACTCAACCGGTCCAAGGTTATTGAGCCTGTTTTACTGTTCCAGCATCACTGGTCAAGTCACTTGCTACAAGTACAGCAAAATAAATTCATTTTTTACTGAAAATCTTGATGAGGGCCAGTATGAGTATGCCATTCGGCCTATCTTATGCGTATTCTATCTTTTAACGTGTGCTCTTAAAAGAATTTTCGCCTTTTTTCTAGAAAAGTACCAATACATCAAAGTTATGGCCTACATACTTTCCATAAAACACACAAACACATACAGGATCTCAATGAAACTTGCAGTTTCCTCGAAGAGATTTCTTTTTTCTTAACTCTAAGCATACATCTTTCGAGGATATGATGGCTAGCATCTTACAAATGCTAAAACCACCAACCCACAGAAAGTGTACTATGTATGCCGTGACCGGGATTCGATCTCATACCCGCTGGCTTAGAAGGCTTGAAGGCTATCCTCTATGCCTCGGGCTGCGGCGCGAAAGTGATTTCATAAATGTACTGACAGAATAAAGCATCTATAGTGGAATTGTTTGTTCTGACAAAAGGGAGCTAGTTATTGGAAAAAAAAACAACAATTATTGAACACGAAGCTTTAAAAGTGTAATAACCTTCAACTTAAGGATAAAAAAATGCATCCAAACAAATGTAGACAAAAATCAGCAGAAGAACATTCCGCAAAAGCCAAACTTTTTTTTTGAGTACCGATAGCGACTTTATTTCAAACAGATGGTACTGTTTGACATAAAATTAATACCTACTCAAAATTTAACCGCTTATCTCCAGCTCACCGAGGAAAGAAATAATTAAATAAAAGATTGGGAAATCGAGCCGAAATTGAATCGATCTGATCAATCTTTTCATGGGAAAAAAAAAACCGATAAGAAAACGAAATTTTGAGTTCAAATGATCGAACCTCTAAAGATCAATCCAAGAACGAACAATCCTGATCTGTAGTGCGTTACAAGTTTTTTTTCCAAAGAATACTCTTAATTTTGCGCTGGAAGCAATTGGGTGCCTTGCTTAAACCCAATGGAATACCATTAAATTACATTACTGTTGGTAGACTCCGGAGGACTGAGATAAAGAGAGAAGATACGCCAACGATCACACAAGTTGTGCAGCCCATGATTAAAATTGTGATAAATTGTGACCAACTGTACGAGAAAATGAGTACATTTTAGTCAAAATGAGAGAAACCAGTGCTCAGAGAGAGAGAGAGAGAGAAAAAATGAAGCAGTTGTGGAATTTTGATCATTACCATTCCAAATGCAAAGAATTCTCTCTCCATTGCAATCCCACGGTTGACTCACGGTGAAGTACCATATATTTTTTGATCGCATCCAGTTTTGCAGTAAAAAAAAATGCTTTTTTTGCCACTGTAATCAACATTTTTTTGCACACTCTTGCTCAATCCTTTAGGAATACTGCTCGAAAGAATCTAGAATAACTGTGGGTAGGATCCATCCGTTTTTTTTAACTTCAAGAATAACATCCCGAGGCTTTGAAAGTTACATACTGGCCGACAAAGAGAAACAACTGCCCAATTCCCATGGTTGAACTATGTATATGTACTCATTGAAGAACTTGAAAGTTTCAAATGTGATTTATATTTACGATGTAAGAGACTTAAGTCACAAAAAGGGAGCAAAAGTACTCTAAATGGGATTTACTAAGTCACATAAACGTGATTTCTTCCTGGCTGGTTGGCTGGCTGTCTGGATTGGCGGGTGCGCCTGAAGGTATCCTACAAACTCATATCTCAATTTCGAGTTTTAGCTTCAGTTAGAACAACATCTAGACGTGGTAGGGTGTTCTTTTGTCACCACGAAGGTCGGGGTTCGATCGCTAAGCCGGCAAGATATTTTTTTTTTTCAATTAGTAATTTGACTACTTGAACGATTGTTCTGATGCGAAATGTTGGAAAGAAGCAATCGAGCAGCAAATTGAACAAATTTCGGAAAACACCAATTGAATTTGGTATTCGGTGCGTGACATCATGAAAACTGAATGAAAAATCCGCCGGAAGCTGAACAGCAGATGATTTAGACTTGTTTTGGAACTTGAAGGTATGATTAAGAACTTAAATGTTGGGTAGAATAGAACGTACTTCAGATCAATGATCAGACTGAGTAAGCTTTTCCGTAGGGGAGAGGAAGGCTATATGCGCATATTAAGGAAAGCACTCATTTTCTCCTATACTCCAAAAGATAGAAGTCTGAAAACTATGTGCACATGAGCGGACATCTGTTTTATATACGTTAGTGAAATTTTTCTGTAAAAATCTCTTACAGTTTTTGTGAAAATAATTTTATAATAAAAGAAGTCAAAATAGCCGATTTCCGAAACTGGCGGGCTAAATGCGCATATTTATGTTTTTAGCTATATTTCATTACCACTTGCAATATTTTGATATTATTTAATTGAAAATGGTAGAAACGGATGTTAAGCATACGTCAAGGCCGGAATTTTGGTGAAATTTTTGACATCACTTGTTCTTTTGCATGAAACATAGTTAAGTATGCCATATGGCCATATTTCAGGGTAATATTTTGTCCATATTGTATTTTTATCGGATCAGTAGGAAGTTCTTCTTTTTTCGCTGTAAGATCGTGATTTGAGCGTAGATTTCATGTTTAAATGATAGAAAGTAAAAAATTTATAAGACTAATCTATTTTTCTTGATATAGGCATTTAACCTGCCTTGATACGGGCATTCAGAACCTGTCTCTTATTCCAATATCTTATCATTTACAACTTTGCCAAAAGCTTCGATTTGTTGAATTTCCGATTTCCAGATGAATAAGAAAGAAAAACCACTAAAATTTTTGTTCACAGAATCTGTATGCACAATAATTAAAGTTCAATATATTATAACAAAACTGACAAAAAACTTGTTTGAATTTTTAAATTTTTTCGACTTTATATAATAATTTAATTTTTTTATGCCATGTGTTAAAAGCGTATTACCCTCAAACTGCACTAATTAGATATGATGAATCTCCAGCCATATCGTCAATCGGCTGTATGCGCATATTACCCAATATGCGCATATAGGAACACTTCCCCCTACCTGTTTTATAAGACTTTTTGTTACTTGTGATGTCCCTCGGTTTCCATGGATTCGGGATGATTTCTCAACACTAGAAGTGATATGTTTCAGGCTACGATCGCTAAGAGAGTTAAGTCCTCAAATTGATAAGGCCTATTACACTTGTCTTTTAAGGTCTTACGTCTTAATTCCTCGGTGTTTAAAGAAATTGATCTTTTGGATGGAGTCGAAACATTTTGACTTCTACGAAATTTTGAGTCCAATAGCTGACTTTAGCCGACATTTTATACGATCTTTTCATCATGCAGTTGGAATTGCGACATCAAGAGTGTTACAGTCATTAAGTTTATTTAGGTGCTAAGAAAGTCCGGAAAACAACGAAATTGCTAAAAGAGACATCCTTAGGGTAAAAAAAGTCCTGAGGCTGAGGGAGGAGGTCTTTACGTATGGAAGAGGAAATCTTAAGGTCAATGTAGAATCCAGATAATATGCCAAACGAGTTGGCTAGCTTCTAGTCAGAATCTTGATACTCAAAGGTTCTTAAGGCAAAGAGAGTTTTGAATCCTAAAAAGTCTAAAGTCGTGTCTCGAGGTCTCGGTGAAAATGAGACTTGTGGCAGAGATAGTATTGCGATCAAGATTGTTTTGAGGCCAGTCCTACTAGAGACGCAAAAGGTGTCCAATGATCAAAGAGAGGGTCTTGAGATCGAAAGAGTCCAGAGCCATAAAGGAATATAATGACAAGAGAAACTTTAAGACTGATGAGTAAGCCTTCAGCCAAAATTGTAAGTATTGGCGCCGAAAAAAGTCTAGAGACTGAAGGCTCTTGAAGCGACATTTTTTCGCACGTTGGACAAAAACTGAGAGCGTTGCATACGCTGAAGGGCAAACAAATGAGAAAATGTGTCTAAAAGCAATGCAATATCGCAGCAGACATTTTCGTGTAATATTCGATGTGGTATGTTCTTCAAAGAACTTGCGTCAAATTACCCGTACTAAATTCCAACATAAGCTTATGTCTTGTTGAACTATCTTCTGGAATTTTATAAAGGATTAACATCAAATCTTTTAAAGTGAAGTCTTTAAAAAAAAATTTGTCGATAATTTTATGATTTATGGCTGAAATATCGCCTAAAATCCCTTTAGCTTTGATTTTATCGCATGAAACCTGACCATCTAAGCTGACATATTCATTTATGAAAAATCACTTTCCTGAAGTTTTAAATTTTCAATTCAAACACTGAAGCGAAATGCCAAGAGTTGTCACCTGAGCCTTCTAGAGTTGGAATCACAAATATTCCTTATCGGTTAGTGGTATTTTCCAGCTTTATTTTCATCTAACATCAAATTTCATCGGAAATTGCTGAAATTGCCTGTTTATGACAGTGCTAAGAAGGAAGCAATTCCTTCCTACTTTCTCTCGCTCTCCCCCGGAACTAATGATAAAATCTTGTTTATAGCCTTATTAGCTCAGGCTTTGGCTGTCTTTCTAAATGATTTTTTTTCCGGATCTGGCACCTCCCATCGCAAGTTGAGATCTGCGGAAATTCCTACGTTTTCTCAATGGCATCTGTACGTGGGTACTTAATAGATCCTAGCGGATTTCCGCGCCTCCCTGGCAGTTTTCATCAACCGATTCCGGTTTTAATTTCTTCATCGGCAGCGTAAAATCGAGCACTTTTAGCGGAATTTTCATCGCGACCCACACCATGCCAAGGCAATTTTCAATTAGGACCGATCAATTACGATTATGATCCTCTCATACTTGCGATGCTGCTGATGCTGAAAGTAAAAACCGAAAGCTCCAACCGAGAGCAAAGATTTTAAAACATTCAAACAAGATATTTCTCCCGCTTCCCTGGCTTCTTCTCGGATTGAGTGAGACCTCTCGACTTTTCCGGGGAGCCAACTTTGGAAAACGCGTCTTTTCAAAGATTTCTTTCAAGTCGTTTGGCCGCCGATAGCATCTTCTTTCCGCATTTTTGCTGTGCCTTTAAATTTTTGTTCCCGTCTTTGCCCGTGTCTAAGATACAGGCGGAAAAAATGAGGCGATTCTTGATGAGAATGGAAAAAGCCAACGGGTTTTTTTCCTTAACTTTTCAACTTTCTTACAGTCGTTATTTGGCTCAGCTTAAACCGGGTGGGGACCGACCGGGATGTTTTAACACAACCTTTTTCCTACTTACCCGCATTACTTGCGAAGGAAAAGTATAGCTTTCCGAGAAACAAACTTTGTTATCTCAATACTCTTATTAGCTCGTTTCGAGGAAAAGCAAAGTTTGGAGGATAAAAACTTCTACCCCAGTAAGAGAAGTCTGTTTGAAATCAATCAGACAGAAAGTATCCGGTTGAAGCTTTGTTGAGGAAATTTTTTAAATATGTTGGAAGATGTTCAAAAATATTTAAAAAAAAATATCGTACAACTTTTTATGTTCTCAAGATTCTACAACTGATATCCGGAAACCTCTACGTGGATAGAGCCGCATTGGGAATTAATTTTCCTTCCTGGTGCCGAAAATCGTTTTTGACACCCAGTTGGCCACACCATGTCATTAGAATCACGATAAAAATAATTGAATTTCTGCAATTACAGTTCCAGATAACGATCCGCCTCTTGGCTTGGTTCTTTGTCAGACCTTTATTTTTAATGCATGCAGTCCTGCTTTCTCTGCTTTTTTATCGACAGTAAATGTTTCCAACATTTAAATGTCACGACACTTTGAGTGCTTCTGTAAACGTGATCCCAGGTTTGTTCGCTTTTCTTGTCCTACAAGTCATTACTGCAATCGAGCTAGTAAAAACGAACGATTTCTGAAGGAGCAGTTCGTTCGGAAGCATTGAAAAAATATAATATAAAAGAGAAGTGATCATAAAAATTAAGTGAGTTCTGTGATTACACATTTGAAAATTCAAATCCAAAACACATAAATTTTAAAACTAAACAGGTTAAATAGAACCTCGAATTGTCAAAATTGTCAAAATTTTCAAAATTGTCAAAATTGTCAAAATTGTCAAAATTGTCAAAATTGTCAAAATTGTCAAAATTGTCAAAATTGTCAAAATTGTCAAAATTGTCAAAATTGTCAAAATTGTCAAAATTGTCAAAATTGTCAAAATTGTCAAAATTGTCAAAATTGTCAAAATTGTCAAAGTTGTCAAAATTGTCAAAATTGTCAAAATTGTCAAAATTGTCAAAATTGTCAAAATTGTCAAAATTGTCAAAATTGTCAAAATTGTCAAAATTGTCAAAATTGTCAAAATTGTCAAAATTGTCAAAATTGTCAAAATTGTCAAAATTGTCAAAATTGTCAAAATTGTCAAAATTGTCAAAATTGTCAAAATTGTCAAAATTGTCAAAATTGTCAAAATTGTCAAAATTGTCAAAATTGTCAAAATTGTCAAAATTGTCAAAATTGTCAAAATTGTGAAAATTGTGAAAATTGTGAAAATTGTCAAAATTGTCAAAATTGTCAAAATTGTCAAAATTGTCAAAATTGTCAAAATTGTCAAAATTGTCAAAATTGTCAAAATTGTCAAAATTGTCAAAATTGTCAAAATTGTCAAAATTGTCAAAATTGTCAAAATTGTCCAAATTGTCAAAATTGTCAAAATTGTCAAAATTGTCAAAATTGTCAAAATTGTCAAAATTGTCAAAATTGTCAAAATTGTCAAAATTGTCAAAATTGTCAAAATTGTCAAAATTGTCAAAATTGTCAAAATTGTCAAAATTGTCAAAATTGTCAAAATTGTCAAAATTGTCAAAATTGTCAAAATTGTCAAAATTGTCAAAATTGTCAAAATTGTCAAAATTGTCAAAATTGTCAAAATTGTCAAAATTGTCAAAATTGTCAAAATTGTCAAAATTGTCAAAATTGTCAAAATTGTCAAAATTGTCAAAATTGTCAAAATTGTCAAAATTGTCAAAATTGTCAAAATTGTCAAAATTGTCAAAATTGTCAAAATTGTCAAAATTGTCAAAATTGTCAAAATTGTCAAAATTGTCAAAATTGTCAAAATTGTCAAAATTGTCAAAATTGTCAAAATTGTCAAAATTGTCAAAATTGTCAAAATTGTCAAAATTGTCAAAATTGTCAAAATTGCAAAATTGTCAAAATTGTCAAAATTGTCAAAATTGTCAAAAATGTCAAAATTGTCAAAATTGTCAAAATTGTCAAAATTGTCAAAATTGTCAAAATTGTCAAAATTGTCAAAATTGTCAAAATTGTCAAAATTGTCAAAATTGTCAAAATTGTCAAAATTGTCAAAATTGTCAAAATTGTCAAAATTGTCAAAATTGTCAAAATTGTCAAAATTGTCAAAATTGTCAAAATTGTCAAAATTGTCAAAATTGTCAAAATTGTCAAAATTGTCAAAATTGTCAAAATTGTCAAAATTGTCAAAATTGTCAAAATTGTCAAAATTGTCAAAATTGTCAAAATTGTCAAAATTGTCAAAATTGTCAAAATTGTCAAAATTGTCAAAATTGTCAAAATTGTCAATATTGTCAAAATTGTCAAAATTGTCAAAATTGTCAAAATTGTCAAAATTGTCAAAATTGTCAAAATTGTCAAAATTGTCAAAATTGGCAAAATTGTCAAAATTGTCAAAATTGTCAAAATTGTCAAAATTGTCAAAATTGTCAAAATTGTCAAAATTGTCAAAATTGTCAAAATTGTCAAAATTGTCAAAATTGTCAAAATTGTCAAAATTGTCAAAATTGTCAAAATTGTCAAAATTGTCAAAATTGTCAAAATTGTCAAAATTGTCAAAATTGTCAAAATTGTCAAAATTGTCAAAATTGTCAAAATTGTCAATTGTCAAAATTGTCAAAATTGTCAAAATTGTCAAAATTGTCAAAATTGTCAAAATTGTCAAAATTGTCAAAACTGTCAAAATTGTCAAAATTGTCAAAATTGTCAAAATTGTCAAAATTGTCAAAATTGTCAAAATTGTCAAAATTGTCAAAATTGTCAAAATTGTCAAAATTGTCAAAATTGTCAAAATTGTCAAAATTGTCAAAATTGTCAAAATTGTCAAAATTGTCAAAATTGTCAAAATTGTCAAAATTGTCAAAATTGTCAAAATTGTCAAAATTGTCAAAATTGTCAAAATTGTCAAAATTGTCAAAATTGTCAAAATTGTCAAAATTGTCAAAATTGTCAAAATTGTCAAAATTGTCAAAATTGTCAAAATTGTCAAAATTGTCAAAATTGTCAAAATTGTCAAAATTGTCAAAATTGTCAAAATTGTCAAAATTGTCAAAATTGTCAAAATTGTCAAAATTGTCAAAATTGTCAAAATTGTCAAAATTGTCAAAATTGTCAAAATTGTCAAAATTGTCAAAATTGTCAAAATTGTCAAAATTGTCAAAATTGTCAAAATTGTCAAAATTGTCAAAATTGTCAAAATTGTCAAAATTGTCAAAATTGTCAAAATTGTCAAAATTGTCAAAATTGTCAAAATTGTCAAAATTGTCAAAATTGTCAAAATTGTCAAAATTGTCAAAATTGTCAAAATTGTCAAAATTGTCAAAATTGTCAAAATTGTCAAAATTGTCAAAATTGTCAAAATTGTCAAAATTGTCAAAATTGTCAAAATTGTCAAAATTGTCAAAATTGTCAAAATTGTCAAAATTGTCAAAATTGTCAAAATTGTCAAAATTGTCAAAATTGTCAAAATTGTCAAAATTGTCAAAATTGTTAAAATTTTCAAAATTTTGAAAATTTTTAAAATTTTCAAAATTTTCAAAATTTTTAAAATTTTCAAATTTTCAAAATTTACAAATTTTTTATAATTTTCAAAATTTACAAATTTTTTATAATTTTCAAAATTTTCAAAATTTTTAAAA
The DNA here is from genome assembly GCF_029784155.1 of Uranotaenia lowii. NCBI lineage: Eukaryota > Metazoa > Arthropoda > Insecta > Diptera > Culicidae > Uranotaenia > Uranotaenia lowii. The sequence continues at coordinate 39,464,143 of NC_073693.1, forward strand.
TTTTTTAAATTTTCAAAATTTTCAAAACTTTGAAACTTTCAAAGTTTTCAAAATTTTCAAAATTTTAAAAATTTTGAAAATCTTGACAATTTTGAAAATTTTGAAAAATTTGAAAATTTTGAAAATTTTGAAAATTTTGAGAATTTTGAAAATTTTGAAAATTTTGAAAATTTTGAAAATTTTGAAAATTTTGAAAATTTTGAAAATTTTGAAAATTTTGAAAATTTTGAAAATTTTGAAAATTTTGAAAATTTTGAAAATTTTGAAAATTTTGAAAATTTTGAAAATTTTGAAAATTTTGAAAATTTTGAAAATTTTGAAAATTTTGAAAATTTTGAAAATTTTGAAAATTTTGAAAATTTTGAAAATTTTGAAAATTTTGAAAATTTTGAAAATTTTGAAAATTTTTAAAATTTTAAAAATTTTAAAAATATTGAAAATTTTGAAAATTTTAAAAATTTTCAAAATTTTCAAAATTTTCAAAATTTTCAAAATTTTCAAAATTTTCAAAATTTTAAAAATTTTGAAATTTTCAAAATTTTCAAAAAATTTCAAAATTTTCAAATTTTCAAAAAATTTCAAAATTTTCAAAAATTTTGAAAATTTTCAAAATTTTCAAAATTTTTAAAATTTCAAAAATTTTGAAAATTTTAAAAATTTTAAAAATTTTGAAAATTTCGAAAATAGCAAAAATAGTCAAAATTGTCACATTTTCAAAAATGTATGAATTTTAAAAATTACGGTGGTTAATCTCTTCATAAAATTAAACAACTTTGGCCAAAAAGAAATAAAAACACGACATCATAGCATCGGTGGTTGGTCACTATCAGACTATCGACCGTACCGTTTCGCATGCAAACCCCGCATGTAACGAATGCGAAGATAACAAACTGAGAAGACTTAAACATCGATAGATGCGTTTCTGAGTTAAAGGGAGCTTATCTGAGCGATCACATACCATCTTTTTGTTCGTCCGCACTACAAGTTTTCACTTGTGGGGCGGACCACGCTAAGCCTACTAATGTGTGGTGGTAGATGCAACTCTATCTGTATCTACCACTTCATAGTAGTAGGCTCGTGAGGAACAAAAATTTGGTATGTGATGGTAATGCTTCTAAAACAAATTCTACCCGCTCATTTTCACCATCTTTCATTTCTTCTAACCTTCTATCCATCTATATAAAAAATTTCATAATCTTTAGATGTCCCTACTAAAAAGGACATCACTTTTCACCGCTAGGCCGATAAATCAAAGTAACAAACAAAAATTACGGTGGTTAATCTCTTCATAAAATTTAAAAATAATGTTTAAAATTGTTTAAAACTGTGAAAATTGTCATTTTTAAATAAAAATGAATAATATTTTCTCGTTCTCTTCTTTAAAATTCTTGTTGGGTCACGCATTTTTCACGTTTCTCATCTTTCAAGCATTTTGTTGTTTTTATCACCTAATTTTCCTTCTTCAAGCACTCTTTTTATTGATACTTTTAGCTTAAATTGAGCATCAAAGCGTTTTCTTAATCTTTGACTTTCTCTTTTCTCGTTTCATTCTGCCATACGAACAAAAACTGTCGAATTACAAAAAAAAACTGAAAATCTCTGGTGACCCACTTGAAACTATCACCACGTCTATTACCACTAAACTCTGAACCATTGAAATGGTAACACACAAAAACGAAAAAAAACATCACAAAATGACACCATCGGGGATGCAACATGGGAAACAATATTCGTGCAGTGGTATCCCAAACTGGTAAAGAAAAGATTTTGTCCCTCATTCAAAAGATTCACAGTTCTAACCCTTCTTGAGAAACCACACTGCACAAACCCACTCAGTTTTCGAAGATGTTTTCTCCCCGTCACACACCCTTGCGAATGAACCAAAAACTGCACTTTTCCAGAAGACTTTCCCTAAAATTCCCCAAGCCCTACCCAAAAAATAGGATTTAAACATTATTTGCAACCCACCACATGCCACGAGCGATCAGATTTCAGCCAATGGCCACTTTTTCCCCCAAACCTCGAACCAGAAAAATCTTAAGCCTGTCTTATGGGTCATGAAATTCGGAATTGATTTTTTTTATTGACACCACCATCATCTTCAAAGAGAGAGAAAAAAAGCGGGAGCCATTTTGAAGTGAGACATCTTTAAAGTGGTTTGATGTTTTCGTTTTGCCTTTCTCACTCCTGTCTTTTTCTGTTTTTTTTTCTCCTTTGTGTAGAGCGCCTGTTTCGAATGTTATATTTTTTTCTGATGCTTCCTTCCAAACAGCCCTAGGCGAATAGAATAGAAACACCAGCAAGTCGAGTGTCGATCGGCGAACGCAATCGTGGTGTTTTCATTTTATGATAATTTGATTATTTCATCGTAGACACTTTTGAGAAAACACCTCCTTGCACCCTCGCCTTCCTTAAATGTTTGAAATGCTTGCAGTCGTTTTCATTTTTGTAGCCAGTAGAAAAAGATCTTAGACGTGTCCTTTTGTAGTCCCATCATCATCGATTGTGAACGACGACGAAGACGACTGACGGACTGACTGAAAAAAAAGTCATCAAAATAATCACCGCGCGCGTTTTCTCATCGTCAATATTTTATTTTATTTGCTTTTTCTTTCTCGCTCTCTGGACCCGCAACAACAGCTAAGGATGGGTGCACTAAACGAGCCGTACTCGGGCGATCTGCAAGGAATCCGGGGCGCCGATTTTGCCTGCTATCGGCAGGCCAGGAGAGCAGGCCTTCTGGGAACATTCCGGGCGTTCCTGTCAGCTAGGTGAGTATTTTTTTTTAAATCACACAAAAACATTAAAATCTGTTGCCAGCATAATGAATAACTGAAGAGGTCTTAGCAAGCCCGGGATAAAGGGAGGGAGGGGGCAATATTGGGTAATCGCCACGAGCTCCCCGGTTCAAGGGGACCCCCCAGAAGAAAAAGAATAAAATGTTTTGCTCAAAACTGTTATCAAAACCAGCAAACTATTTCTAAAAGTTGAAAGTTTATGATATTTGAAATAGGACAGGGGACGCCCTTAAAATCTAAACTAATGGAGCCTATGCCAAATTTAATTTTTTTTCCCCTCAAAGGGCCCGCTAGATGATTTAACATATTTATAATTTCATTAAAAATTTTTCCAGAGGCCTTTATTACTTGCTGCAGACATATACACAAATTTTAAAAATTCTAAACCATGGAATTTTCAAACATATTTTGAGGATAATAATTTAATTCAGTTTAGATATGTTTCCAATAGTGAGCTATCCAATCCGATTATGATGATTAAAGCACGTTTATTACCATCAAACTTTTATAAAGCATCTAGCTGATTCCATACGAACTCCGTTTCACTTTCAATTTAGAATATGTCATGAACAGTTTGAATGAATGTCAATTGCCAAGCATTTCCAGATGCATTTCCGAATGCATTGTTAAGCAATAATTACTAAAATGTTGAATACATAATATGGACGATCACTTTTTCTGTCGTTTGCTACTAAATTAGAAATCAGGAATCAATTGACCGTGCCAAAAAAAAACCCGTGTATTATTGTAAAATTGCATGTAATTATTGCAAAAACGAATTTAGCAGTTAATATGGAAGACCTTATTATTTCAATTGACTGCCCCAACCCCCTTATATAAACTGCGAATCGATCGTCGCATAAAACCGGAATTATTGCCAAAAAACAAACCCCTTTCGATGGCCTCTTTACTATGATATCTGAAATCGGTTGCCCTTCCCTCAAAACTCCCGTGTGCAAATTTTTCAAACCAGTCCATTAAATAAGCAAGGTCAATATCCCAAAAAAGTGAATAGTTAATATGGACGAATACTTTGGCCGACCTTTGACCTTAAATTGGATAATTGGAATCAATTGTTCGTCCTAAATAATTCCTTTGTGCAAATTTTAATCTGAATCTGATGCATAATAACGTCAATATCACAAAAATATTGAAAACTTAATATGGACGACCCCTTTTGCCGGCCCCTTACTCTAAATTTGATACCTCAAATCGATTGCACGTCCCTCAAAACTAACGTGTACCAATTTTCATCTGAATACGATATAGAATAACGTCAATATCGCAAAAATAGCGAACAGTTAATATGGACGAGTTAAAATTAAACACCTAAAATGGATTGCTCGTCTTTTAACCCTCATCCGCATTAGAGTGTCATTTTGACACTATTTCAAGTTTGAATGCTTGTAACTTGTTTCAGAAGCTTCAAAAACAAAAACTTCTTCGAGGACCAGGGATGCTTTTCTCCGTGGGGATTTTACGGAGCCGGAGAATTTCAACACCACACTATTATTGCCACGAACTCTCCGGAGAGATTGTTAGTTTTTCACCACTCTCTACCTGCTTTCGAAGTACTCGGGTGTCATAACACTAACTCAAACTCGCACCGCCACCAGATCCTTACATTAGAGCATAAATGTTTGCACCGTAGAGCACCGTAGAGTGGCACATTTTCTCACCGATGAGAATCACCTGCGTTTTTTTGGTGACTTTGGCTTTTCCGAACGTAAGGCAAGCTGGAAGTTGAAAGTCATGTGCCATAAGACGGCAACCATTCCTTAGTCATTCTTACAGATGTTTGTCAATTGATCGTTTCGAGTGATGCATCAGTTATTCAAAAAATCACTTCGCTAAAAAACATCATATTATTTCTACGGTTTTTACCACTCAGAGCCATTTTCCCCTTAAAAACCAATTTATGAACGCCCTGTATAATAAGGTTTTAAAATGTTGTTATCTGATCAAAACGAAATCTTTAAATACTCGGCCCGAACTTTAAAAAAAGTTGTAATGATTTAAAAAAAATAGGTTTACACAAAAACAATATTTTTCATATATAGAAATCTCATATATATGACAGCTACGGATATGTAAACATTTCTTTTTCAGATAAACAAACTTTTTCTTTGATGCCAGTCCGATTGGAATTGCCCCTTCAAGTATACTATCACACGAAATACCCCTTAATGTATACAATCACCTGCAATGTTTTCGTGTTCAATAATTGGATCGATCGGTTTTCTCGGTGGTGAATGTCGGGAACATAAGAGCTCTGATTCTTACGCTCGATGGTGTTGAATTTAAAATTTCTCTCCAGAGGTGTTAGTTAAACATCTCCGTGGTGAAATGCAGAGAAACTCTGCGGGGATTAAGAAAACTCGCACCGCGGAGATTCTCCATAGAGAAAATGCATCCCTGTCGGGGACCCTAAGTAAATTCAAAAGTTCTTTAATTTTGCATCTTTACTTTATTTATGGACGAGCCCTGGAAGCCTGGACAAAAAAAACTCACTTTTCCGACATAGAGTGTCATTTTGACACTCCAAAAGTAAAATACATTTAAGTCGTTTGAATTATTATGAACTTCATATACAACTTATACCATTAGAAACCTTGTTATAGCATAGCAAAGCATAGCATAGCATTGGGTGACTACACACATCTTGAATTGGCTGATACACGAGATACAACTAACAATCAAGCTCAACACTAGATGCCAAAATAAGTATCTGGATTCAATACTTATTTCAAGTGTTGCTATTGAGAGTCAGTGTGGTACCATTATGCACACCGTGACAAGTCAATGTAATCATACAGGGATAATCTGAACAGCGAAATGAACTTTTCGATGCAAGAGAACTCATGCGACCCTACAAACAAGCAGTGATGGTAAATTTCGCCCGTCACGCTTGACCCGACTAGTTTTGTTTCATCAAACGACTGGCACTGTTCTCAATTGACGGAGCCTCACTACTCGCATGACGGATAAAGCACGACAACAATCAACATTTCTCCATCATCGACTGGCGAAGCTCCTACACATGGTCAAAATTTCTCCTGAGAGTGACTGGCAAATCTCTTCACACTTCGATCGGCTGCTGACGGCAGGTACAACTAATTGAACGACTTGCTGGCAGAGAGCAAAATAGCAATAAAAAACTGAAAACGAGCTTGCTGGCAGGAGCAACAATAATAATAAAGGTTTTCTTGTTCGTCTTCGGTCTTCTTCGGCTTGCTGGCAGGAGCAACAATAATAATAAATGCGTTTCTTTTTCGTCATCGGTCGTTTGAATGCGATTGCTTGACTAGCTTATTATTTTAGCTTCAAATGATTGGGGAACAAACGAAGCGACTGGTCGTTAAGGAACAGTCAATTGAGTTTGACGGACCAAGAGGCTTCACAGTCACAGCTTCACGCCTCATGACGATGACTTTTGCCAAGCCTGCAAACAAGGATGCTGTATCAGATAGGTAGGGGGAGGGCTATTTGCGTTTATAGGAAATTCTACTTGGCAGGTAGGATTAAATTGTAATTTTTTTGAAATAGGCTCGAATACACAGTTAAATTAAAAAAATGGAAAGAGCTCACCAATTTGCGGAGGACCTGATGTTGCGAATGATGCTGCAATGCATTAACATTCCGCTCTGTAATCGTTAACCAGGTTCTTATTTCTTGCAATTTCCGGTCCGTCCAAATGAATTCTTGTACTAATATGACCTTTTCCCAAATTTCTTATCATCCGGAACCGAATTTCGTGTGTAGCCAGCTGAACTTGTTCGAGACTTGACGACATTTATAGACGCTGCGGCGCAAAAACTATCTGCTCTGCTACCAGAACTGCGCGGTTTCCTGCTTCCGGGATTCGAAGATTCCAACACGATAAAAATGCACTAATTCCTTCTCTAATTTCTTGCTTTTCGGAACTTTTTCACCAGCTTGAAAAATAAACACGTCACAACGCAACAAAGGATTGCTTCGATCTCCCACTTATATCAATAGAAACCTTGTTATGCCAGTAAAATATGTTTAGAACATTATATATAGCTAAAGCTTCTAGTTTTCTCGTTATTCAGAATGAAAGAAAAAAAATCCGAAAAAACATGCCTCAGGAAAACTGCTGTAGTTCATATATAACACGTCCAAAAAATATTTGCCTTATACATTTGAAAGCTAAAGTTAATGTCTGCATTATGAAACAAAAAAATTTTTTTTAAATTTTTTTTAATGAAATGGTCACAAAAAGTTCAAAAAAGTGGTTTGAAAACCCTACTTTTCATTCGATTGCCAGTAAATACTGTTTGAGTGATGGTAGAGTTTTTTTAAAAAATATGACTACAAACTTTTTTGAAATTCTAACATTTTGCTGTCTTTAGATTTTCGATGCAACAAAAATTGAATTCACTGGATTTTTTCGCGATTTTTTCACCAATTGAAATTTCATCTGTTTTTGTGGTCCACCGTCAGGTTGTACCCGGATTTTCAGTGCTTTTTCTTTGTTTGGACCAATCATAGGTATATTCATTAGAAAGCAAATTTAATCTACATTCTAGTGAAGTGCAACAATTCACGCTGTGAGATTTCACAAAACTATGAAAATTATAAACGTAAAATCATTCCTGAATTTTTAGAACCACAAGCAGCACGTCCAGCAAAACGTGTATGTTTGCTCTCCGAGTAAGTACGGTGGGTGGTGATTTGGGCAGAGAGCCAAGCTGAGAGAAGAAATAATGATTCGTGTCGAACGTTTCTTGGTTGGAAATTTTCTATTGATAGTAGTTCGCGTTTGCTAGGCTTCATGATGTAGGCATTAACTTCAGCTTTCATATGCATAAGGCAAATATTTTTTTAGACGTGTAATATATGAACTACAGCAGTTTCCCTGAGGCATATTTTTCCGGATTTTTTTTCTTTCATGCTGAATAACGAGAAAACTAGTACCTAAAGCTATATATAATGTTGTAAACATATTTTACTGACATTACAAGGTTTCTATTGATAAAAGTTATATATGAAGTTAATTATAATTCAAACGACTTAGATAGATTTTACTTTTGGAGTGTCAAATTGACACTCTAAGTCGGAAAAGGGAGTTTTTTGTCCAGGCTTCCAGGGTTCGTCCATAAAAAAAGTAAAGATACAATATTCAAGAACTTTTGAAATCATTTGGGGTCCCCGAAGAAATTTTTGTATTTTGAAGCTTCTGAAAAAAGTAACAAGCCCTCAAACTTGCAATAGTGTCAAAATGACACTCTAATGCGGATGAGGGTTAGTCAAATGAAATGTCGATAATGATCGAAAAACTATCATTCATTTTGCATAGTCATATTTATAATAATAAAATGAGCATACCAGATTGCCTGATTTTTTTTTTAATTTTGTCCTCAACAATCCCCAAAAAAACTTACAATTTAAAAGGATTTGAAATGTTTTTCTTAACTTTCTTATTTTTTCTAATTTCTCCAAATTATATTTCAAAAACCGATAATTTTTGTTTTTTTTTTTTTAACTTTTACAAATCCAAAAAAAAAGTTTATTTATTCCTCGTAATATCCATTACATTTTTTTAGATGAGAAAAAAATTCTTCCTTATTAGAACATAATGCTTGTTTCGCTGGAAACTCCTGAAGATTTCCTTCATTGAATACCAAAGAGAAAGTGATTTATTGGTGTGCAAAGTGTGCATTGAACTGAGTCGATTTCGGTTCTTTTTTGAATTTTTCAAACCCTGGGGTCTAGAAAACTTCGTTTTGGTTCAAAACTCGACCATGATTTTTTGCAGAATTTTTAAGTAACTTTTAACTGATTTAATTTGAGCTTTTAGGTTTGTATGAGAAAATTGGATATTTTGTACTAAAACACAAACATCATTTTTGTTTCATCTGTGGAACCGAGCCTGCTAATGATTTTTGTACCAATCGATATATTCTTTGTATGAAACTAGCAGAACCGGTAAACTTCGTCTTACCATGTTCAACTTGACGTCCTTTTTCCATTTTTCCTAGTTTTCTTACATTTCCCTTCTTTCTCTTTACTCGAATCGTCTCGCTTAATTCTATCAAAATTTAACCTAAGAATTTTAACTCAACGGGTCCTTTGAAATCCAATTTTTGAAACTTGTTCCATAAATAACTGTATGTTGATAATATGTATGTTTCATTTGCTGTATTTCGTTTAGTAGATTTATTCCGTTTTGTTCGAGTTCACATTAAGGTTTCAACTGAAATAAAAAGTTTCTCATTTATTGGAATAAATGGATTATAAATCTTTTTTACAATTGAATTTAATTGACAGGACAATTTTTGGAGTATTTGCCGAATATTTTGCGTAACGCAGCACTTTCAGCTCCCAATTAGCTTTGGATGGTGTATTTTTTAGAGCTGAAAAAAAAAGATAAAAAAAGATGTTTTACTAACCATTTCAAACAGCTTTTTATTCACCATCCTCATGCTTCGAAGCAGTTTGAATTGAAATCCATATTTTCACCAAAATCATTTCCAAAAAGTTTCGTCTTATACTTAAGTTATAGACTTTACACATTTCAACTTAAAATGTTCCCAAACAGCACTTGTCATGGCATTAAATCTGACGATTTTGTATACTGCAAATTCCTTTTTTTTATTCAAGCAAAAAATGCAAATTAAGTCCTTTGAACTTTAACCCAATGAATCAAACAAACGATTGGTTCTGAAACATATATTTAGATATATTCACCCATTATTTTAAAGATTCTAATTAAAGCATTGGGATGTTCTGATTTCAAAATTTCCTGAAAATTGTTGGTGGTGTTCTGCGATTTCATTCAGGATTATGTAATATTTTTAGTATTTAATATCATTTAACTGAAAAGCAGATTTTTTTAAATTTAATTGATCGAAATGAAATAATCTGTTCAGGCTTCGATGGTTTCATGAGTTTATTTCAAAAATGAAACGCCGAGGCAAATGCATACGAATATCACCACAGTTCAACTTTCATATTTTCTGAAAAAAATAATATATTCAGAAAAAATATTAGTTATGTTGACAAAAAGAAATATTGAAGTATACATTTGTCCCATTTATTGGGGCAAGTGACAACACATAAATAGGTCTTTTCAGATGCGTCAGTGAAAAGACTTTTAAATGAATTTAATACTTATTCGAAAAAGTTTTTCTCCGGAATAAATTAATGCTTGGTACTTCAGACCTTTATAATAATTTTGAATATCCGCTTCAGATTCAACACTCGGGATATCCTTTCTGGCCAATTTGAAGATAAAATTCTTGAATTGTAGATGTTTCATTGCTAAATGGCGCGTTTTCACTTATTCCACCTAAGAAATTACAGGAATTAATATTAATTTTAACACTCTCAGGTCATATTAAAAGTTCATCACAAAAATTTGCTGCCCCTGGAATATCAATCACAAAAAAACTTTTCAACAAAAAAGTGAATCAAAAGTCTTTCTATGTCGCCAAAATATTTAAAACAAAAACATACTGTAGAGAAATGAATCCAACTTAGATGAAATTTCAGGGACTAGATAAGAGAAAATCGATGTTGAAAAACATGCGAAAAAAAAAATTCGCCTTGTCTCTCGGTGAGACTTGAACCCACATCTTGCGCCTCTCCGGGGCCCATGTATTAACATTCTACTACAGGAGACCAACCTGGCGTATGAATATTATACTGGTTGAGTGTCGATGTCTATCGGAATGAAGGGAATAGTTCTCCCATGTGATCATAATCATTTTTCTTGGTCTATTTCTGTTCCCATCATTTCATCTTACGGTAGTTGGAATCAAGTTTGGACATTTTTAAGCACGGCAAGATTTGCATTGCCTTCTCATATCCTGCGCGGGTTGTCAGTTATGATGAGAAATGATGCGCTTGCCGTATTTGGATATCCAGCCAATTTCGGTGTTTGGCAAACGCATCATTTCTCATCATAACTGACAACCCGTGCAGGATATGAGAAGGCAATGCAAATCTTGCCGTGCTTAAAAATGTCCAAACTTGATTCCAACTACCGTAAGATGAAATGATGGGAACAGAAATAGACCAAGAAAAATGATTATGATCACATGGGAGAACTATTCCCTTCATTCCGATAGACATCGACACTCAACCAGTATAATATTCATACGCCAGGTTGGTCTCCTGTAGTAGAATGTTAATACATGGGCCCCGGAGAGGCGCAAGATGTGGGTTCAAGTCTCACCGGGAGACAAGGCGAATTTTTTTCGCATGTTTTTCAACATCGATTTTCTCTTATCTAGTCCCTGAAATTTCATCTAAGTTGGATTCATTTCTCTACAAAAAAAAGTTTCGCTGACTGAATGTTTGAGTCAAGACCCATCTCTGGGTCGCAATTTAAAAACAAAATCATACTTTTCATGTTAAGTTCGTACTTGAATTGTGTGTAAACAAACACTAAACGTGTAAGCAGTGTTTTGATGAATGATTAAAAAAAAAGATGGGTTTATTTAATCAGATTGTTTTTTGTGCCTAACAATTTCAAGATAAATAAATAATATAGAAATACATTTTTTGTAAACGTTGAAAGTTTGCACTTGCTCCAGTCTACTTTCTTAATTGAAAATTCTTCAGGAAAATGCATATCCTCACTTTTTGTTATTGAAAAGTAGATTATTTTATTGATAACTTCGAGTTAAGTTTGCAAAAAATCAAAAAGTTCATTCGGCCATTAAAAACTTCAATCCTATCTAATCTTTTTAAAAGAACAGACTCTTGTTCAGTTAATGTGTCTAGCATTCTAGGCGTTCGTATTGGATTATACGAAATTGAATGTAAAGCTTCCCAATTTCTTATTTTCAAACGTCCACAAAGTGTCATTATTTCATACTACTTAAATTAATACGAATTAAAAATGGTTTTAATATTTGAAATCGTTTATATGGTTTTGATTCGATCGATAAAATATCAAACCGTGTCACATCTAGGCTTCATTTATTACCATGTGCTGTGTACAAATAAGCAAGGAAAAACACATCTAGGTTGCATATCGCCCCCACGTGCTTAAAAAATATAGGTACTTGGTTGACAAACAGGCGCCTTATTTTAAAATTTTTCCAGCGATCAATGAACAGTATGCTTTGGTTACTATTATCTTGCAACGACGTTTGCTAGCGACGCCTCGCCCATGGAGACGAAAAACAAACCCCTCAAAGAAAACAAAATTTCTTAAATGGATGCCTGACTTTTCAATTTCAGTTTTTGGCAAAATAAAATTTATTTGTTTTATTCGATCGGCAAAATGTCAATCTGAGTCACATCGAGGCGTCATTCATAACCATGTGCTGTTGAAATGAGCTAGGAATCAAGTAGAAAAAAAAATTACATAAAGGCTTCATATCGCCCCCACTTGCATTGAAAATATGCTTGGTTGAGAAATACAAGCCGAAATATTCTCACTGATCAGTATGCTATGCCATGGTTACTATCCTCTAACGACGTTTGCTCGCGACGCCTCGACCTTAGAGACGAAAAATAAACCGCCCAAAGGAAAGAAAATCTAGAAAAAATGGAAGCCATGACTTTTATTTGATTCAAAAAACTACAAATTAAATTATTACGGACAATTGATGCGACTTAGTGTTGTTTTTATTCGATGTAAACCGATTCGCATGCCTACAGAATATTCTTAAAATAATTGCGTTTGAATCGTTTCAGTCATTTCGGAGCAGTAGTACTACAAACACCGTTACAAGAGAATTTTATATAATAGATTTTCCGCTTATCAACTTTGTCGAAGACCGTAACTTCGTATCTTATTAGGTAAAAAAAAGTTATTAGCTCTTTAACAGGGGCATGTCTTTTGGCATTGAAAAACAATAAATTCAATTGAAATCACTACTGGGTGCCAAGCAAGGCTTTGCATGAGTACCAGTGATTGAAATCCTCAACCATTTTCTCATCAGAGGCATTCAAAATACACACTTTGAGGCCTCGTACACAGCAAATAATTTCTAAAAGTATACGCAATCTAAAATGTGTGGCATCTATTTTTTCCCCAGGGTAATGCAAAAACGATGTAATTTCAAACTATTTTTGGTATATTTTTCATCGCTTTAAAATAAAAAGTGTAAAATTAAACTCTATGCAATAAATTTACACTGACTGATCTAGAAAGCAACGTTGGGAGATAATTTTACATCAAAAACGATCTAAATAATGACGGATCCATTGTTTTCCTTTATTTCGCGGCTAAAATTTATCTGTTTTCTTTCGAGGTGATGATAGTGAAAGTAAAAAGTGAAAGTCTGTCGAAAATGAGAACACAAGTCCCAGCCACTGCCGTAAGATCGCAGAGGTTCTAACTTTGAAGCTCCACACAGGCACCGTACGAGCACGATTTGCAAGCCCGAAAATGCCATGGAATTCCGAACGGATGAAGGTAAATGAAGTAAAATAAAGGAAAAAAAAACTGAATATGTCGAAATTAAAAAGTTTTTCTTTCTTTTTTTTACAGTGACGTGGATCCGGATTGTCCGGAACAGAAATCCTTCTAACAATACGACTGGTTACACTGACCAGGGTGGACATCTTTGTCAACGGTTTATGCAACTTCCGGCGCTGCCCATTATGTGGTGAAAAAAATTATTTTACTGTCTGTAAGTGCTTTTTTTTTCTAAATAAATGTTCAATAAAAATATTGATTGTATCTTTGTATTTTTCATAAGGCTTTTAATATTTGAAACCTGAATATATACGAAAAATAGCAAATATCCAGAATGAATTCTAAAATTTTACATCACTGTGTATTTTTACACGATAATAAACCGTTCGATTTTCGTGCATCGCTTTCGATCTAAATTTACACGCCGTGATAGAATTTTAGATCAAAAACGATGTTCCGTTTTCGTGCATCGTATCCGATCTAAAATTACACGAATTATTTTTGCTGTGTATAGTAATACAGGAGACGATACATATACATTCATTCAAACCTCCCCCCATGAGGAGGATCTGCTCCGAGAGACACTATCCGTTCGCTGCTCAGAACGAACTCTCTCAACGTTCGGTCGCTACATGATGCATGAAGAAGACGAGGCACACATACTCATTTACGTTATTGAATTTGATGGACTCAAGCCGATAGCTGTTGTTGAGGAGAACATCTTCAACCTCGCCGCAAAGGTTGAGGCAACAACGACACAACCGAACTTATTGCATTGCATAGGCCCGCAACGTATGGAGCAAGGAGAGGGGAGGAAAAGAAACGAAAAAACTAGCTGCCTGCGTGCGGTTGCTGTGCAATAATAGCAATAGCAGAAAAACCTCGGGTATTCGATCCAGGCACAAACGAGGAGACTCGGGTTTGCTCTGCCTTTTGAATTCGGTTCCCTCAAGAATGTAACAGGAGAAGAGTGAGAGTCATTCGTTTGGTTTTTTGGATTCGCTGCCTCGGATGTATATTGCTTCTTGGAGGCGGCCCATGTGAGAGCGTATGCATCATCGGTTTTGTTGTTTTCGCTGCCTCAAAGCAACCTTTGCTTCCGAGTAAAGCGTTGAGCGAGAGATGGTTGATCAATTCATGCTCAGCCAAATTCAATCACTGATGAGTACTTTCAATGCAATACTCCGTGAGGCACCAGCATGATATCAATTGCATTTATTACTAGGCAGCTTTACTGGAAATTAAATCAATTTCCATCCATGCCTTCAACACTAATTCACAAAACAAATTGTTTTTTCTCTCAAATGGATCATGATGTTTTAAATCCTTTATCCTCATGTTTGAAATTTAAAAAAAAATAAAAATTCCAATACACGGATAGCTGAAACTGAATCGTTGGTAAATTTAAAGAAAGTTATATACAATGGAGCATTTCAGTAATAAAATTGCCTTCTTTGAGTATACTGCAAACACTTGACTGGTTTAAACTATAAGAATGATTTAAAACTCCACAAAGGCTCTTGAAAAAACGGAAATGAGATTTATTGCTATGCGAAGTTCATCAAAACGATAGGACATATTCGTTCATGAGGAAGAACGTTCTCATCATAACACTTCCAAATTTGGGTGGAACTGAAATATCCCCAGCACGTTTAGATAACATCCAAAATGAGTCGTCTAACGTTCTAAGAGCCCGGAGCTACCTTTGCACCTTCTAAACCACGCTACTTCTTCACAGTCTAAGATCTTCAAAGGAACTTCTCTTTCCGGCGACTATCCGCTCGTTGCTGCCGGAAAAATTCCACCTCGTATCATTACGCTTTTATGTTTCTATTATGCAGCTGCCTCTGCCAAGTGAAATCGAGCCAACCCATCAGGTGCTACATTTTTGCGGGTTCTTTTTTTTGCCATCGCGCATTGTAGTACACCTGCCATTTTGCCAGGATCTGGATCCGGTTCCGGAGGCTCCCTCATCTTAGCTCAGCTAGCTTGCTAACCAACCATCACATTTCGGATGGTCATAAAAATTTCATTACCATCCATCCGTCAGTCCGTTTTCTCGCATCATCAGGAGAGCGAAGATTTTACGTGAGATCATTCCATGGGTTTTTTTGGGCGCCTTTTTTGCGATTTATTTTCATCTCCCTAGCAAGATCCCGTCAAACACAATGATGCGAACTTTCGAAACATTTTTCACCATCAACATCCGAAAGTTCCCATAAAGTGACGGCCAAATTGCACTTTTCCATTAGTTACACTTTTGTTCACTCATCTGCAAACAAATAGACAGTGTAGTGGCTGGTTGACGGGATTCATCAATCATGGCGAACGGAATTGGAAAACTGCAAGAAATCTCAAGTCCATTTCTGTGTAAGAAAATTACAAATCGTGTGGAAAGCACCTATCGGAATTCTTCTCGGGTCCGGGGAGAAGCCAGAAACGTTTTCCCATCAAAACATCAAACCGACCAAAATTTACATTGGCACCGCCACCAGAA
The DNA here is from genome assembly GCF_029784155.1 of Uranotaenia lowii. Taxonomy (NCBI): domain Eukaryota; kingdom Metazoa; phylum Arthropoda; class Insecta; order Diptera; family Culicidae; genus Uranotaenia; species Uranotaenia lowii. The sequence continues at coordinate 39,479,837 of NC_073693.1, forward strand.
TAAAAATGTGCGGCATTTTTGCTAAACGATCTGATCCAACCGAAAGCAGCAGCTTAAATGTAAATTCTTCTGGTTTCCGAAATGGTCAAATAATTGAAATTAATTTACATTACCATAAAATTGCTTCTGCTGAATTCATTTGCATCGTAGAGCGGCGCGATATCGATGCGGTTTTTTGGTGTAGAACGAATTGAAATGTTTCAAATTAAAAATTGACTGAAGGTCTCGAATAGAAGATATTCATTTCCATTCAGTTTCCTATAAACCTTTTCATTTTAAAATTTACTTAACAATAAATTTTCTTTAGAATTGTAAATTTTCCCCGGAGAACCAACCAGGCTGCTCACTGCTCACACTTCCCAGTAACCTGTTACCTTCCACGGCGTTTAAATAATATTTTCTGTTCAACTTTTCGCCCGAATGAAATTGCACATTAAGTGTTGCGAATTTAATTACGAGAATTTTCAACTCGAAGTTAAACGTGAAGCTGAAGAAGCCCTTGACTGTAATGTGAATTTATTTGCACCTTTCGAGGGGAGTGGTGGATCATCATCAACGTCCCTCATAATCATCATCATCACTTGGAAAGTGCGTTGGAGGCTGTCGGAAAATTTACCCATCAATTTGCAAATCATTAAAGTTAATGTTGTGTAAATGGTAGCTTTCCAGGTATCACTTTTTTCAATCGATAGGAGAAAGTTTTATTTTAGTAACAGAAATTAAATTTTTTTTTATTGTTTTTATTTTACCTCGACACTAAAATCAATTCGCGAGTGAATTCACTCTTATCCGATCAGCACAAGCAGTGTTTCCCCTTAGAGAAAACACAAAAAAGAATTTTGGGAAAGCTTTTGACTCGACGAATGTTTCTGATCTTTTTCGTTCGAAAATTTCCGAGAATTTTACAATCCCGCATTTGAAAATGCCCGTGGTTCTCGTGCAAGAGCTTAGCTCAACCGCAGTCGGATTATGAAGCTTAAAAATGCTTAACAGAAAATCTGAAATGAATCTAGAGAAGTCCTCTAAGAAAAATGATCAATGTTAAATGTGAAAATGTATCCAACTGATACAGCAAACTGGTTTCTGATTCGAATGGAAACAGAAGTTCTAGCTTGACTTACTTTATAATCAAATTACTAATAAAATTATTGTGAAAAAGCTGTCCTTTTTTGCAATTTCCACTTCAAAGAATGTTACTAGGAAATTCAAATCGAACCCCAAGGTCCCATGCAAAATTAGGGCCAGATTATACTATGGAAAAGGGTCGCGCAATAAATCTAAAGTTTGTATGGAATTACGTGGATTTTGAGAGTGGGGCTTCCATACGATTTTTCACATAACTCGAGAACTAATCATGCACACGGGACCAAATTTGACATGGGACATGGGATCCTTCAGTGGTAACACAAGAAGGGGAAAGGGAGGCTTCCATATAATTTTTATTGCCCAACTCGATATCTATTCGAGCAAATGGAACAAAATTTCGCATGAGCGGGTATTTGGGTTCAAGAATTTTTTTTATGAATATTTAGTACTCTTTCGCCTCATCCATGGGAAAAATGACAAATTTTCAAGAAAGCAATTTCAGGCATAAATTGAACATCTTGTGTATTAAATATTGAAGTTATTTTTGTATAATTCAATCAATGTGTAAAATTTTCAATGTAAAAAAGAATTTCATCTCCAACTGTGATCCTTGGCACTCTTTATAATTATTTTTATCAAACTAAATTCAATCATCATCTAAGTGTTTTGAAGAAATTCTCTAAAGTTTAACATGGATATTTTTTCCCCTATCGAAAATTCACTTTTCAAATCGTGGTCGAATATTCATTCAAATTCCAAATGATACAGAGGAATTTATAATCAACTCTTCAATTGAAAATAAAGAAACGGATGTAGTTTAAAATGATAAATAATTGATAATACTAGTTTATAGCATTTTTGAACTAAGTAAACTGAAGATCGCATTCAATGTGAAATTAGGCGCTGAATCCGAAAATGAAATTCAAAAACATCTCAGTAGAACTATTTTTGAGTTATGAGTTATTGAGCTCCAAATATGAAATTTGGAAAAATTAAAAAAGCACTTGCACTCAGATTCAAATATCTCGGAATGAATAACATCATTCTGAAATCTCTTTTGCGCATATTAAAAGTGAATAAATTTGCTATCGATCACTTGAACTTTATTTAAGCATATGATCTGCAGTATTGTTGATTTAAGTTACTTAATGATGAAAAATCATAAAAACTTTTCTAGAGAAAATTTTGTTATAGCGAATGTTTAAGACTCGAATGTAAGATTTAAAATACTGATCTTCCATTAAGCTTAAATACAGATTTAAAACAAAAATTTCAAGTGGTTATTTATAATAATCGGTTGAAAATTGAAGAAATTATGGCTACTTTACCATAACGGTAATTTTTGCATTTTTAAATAATTTTACGAACCGCGGAGTACTTATCATAGTATAGGAATAATTATTCATGGTAAATCTCACTCACTCCAAATCAAAATTAATTATAAGCTTACCAGAAGGTCACATGCCAAATTTCATGTTGCTTGAGTCTCAATCGTGAAAAGGATTTTAAGGTATTTTGTCAAAAAGGAACAGAAAATACTGGTTTTTCATAATTAACTTTTTTCTTCACAAGACAATTGCTGTTTGTAAATAAATTTCTAAACGCTTGAATTGAGACAAATATTTCACTCGAAGACTGCAACACAATTGGACTTGAAACAAAAAAGTTATTGCGGTTCAAAAATTGCATTTTAGCAAAAATTCTCATATAAAAGGCAATGCGTAAAAAGCACTCATTGCGGGTTAGACGAAAATTTTTGACCAAAATACGATTTTTGAACCGCAATAACTTTTTTGTGTTAAGTTTATTCGGGTTGCAGTTTTTGAGTGAAATCTTTGTCTCAATTTAGGCTTTAAGAAAATCATTCATGAAAAGCAATAGGCCAGTGAACGCTGAAATTAAATTCATATGATCGATAGCATGTTTATTCACCTTTAGTATACTAAAAAGAGATTTAAAATTAATGTTATTCATTCCGAGATATTTAAATCTAAGTAAAAGTGCTTTTTTAATTTTTCCAAAATTTCATATTTGGAGCATAACTCATAAACTGTTCTACTGAGATTTTTTTTTAATTTCACGATTTTTTTTTAATTTTCTAAACTAGTGTAATTATTATCATTTCGTTAAAAAAATTATTCATTGGTAATTTCTGACCTGATTCTTCAAATCTGATATTATAATTTATATATTCTATTTCTGTGCACTGATTATCAATTCAAGAGTTTAAAATTCTGGTTCCATTTGAAATTTTTATTTGTATTTGAAATTTTTATTTGCAGTGATGTCAATTTTATTTATTATTTATCCACGCCAAAAGTCATGCCCCTGTTGAACAGCTAATAACTTGTTTGCCTAATAAGATACGAAGTTACGGTCTCCGACAAAGTTGTTCAGCGGAAAATTTCCTTTTGAAAATTTATAAATTGGCAAAAAATTTATTCTTCGGTTCTTCGGTTCCACAGAAGAAAAAAAAACTATGTTGATTTTTCAGTACCAAATATTCAATTTAAAAGTTCAAATTTACTCATGTAAACATTACTTAAAAATTCTGCAAAAAATCATGGATGAGTTTTGAACCAAAACGAAGCTTTTTAGACCCCGTGAGAGCTTTAAAATCCCAGAAAAAAAAACAAAAAACAAGGTCAGATTCGACTTTTCCGGAATGATATCTGGGGGCTGATCCGGAATGACATGGAAAACACTTGGAAGCTTTTATAATCTAAATAGCAAAACATTTACCGTTCTGTTCCGATTTTCACATATTGGGCACGAAGCAAAACTTGTTCTTGAATTATAAAACAGCTCAACCTCAATAAACGGGTTCGGCAAATAGTTGACTTTTTCGAGATGAATTGTACCGTTTTGTTAAGCTCAATCCAGGTGAACTTCATCTCATTGCGAGGTAAGATTAACTTTTTAGAATTCACCTTTTCCTCGGGAATCGTACCTTTTTTTCCAGCACGATTTAGGTAAACCTCGAGAAGAGGTAGAAGTTTCCTTTTTGGCTTTCACGAGCGTTTACCTTGCTATCTCGGTAAATTTTACCTTTTTATTATTTTCCGTGCTCATTCACTTCACTTTACTTAAAAATAGATAACCAATAATCCTCAACTATGCAGGTATGTGATCTTTTTTTGGTTTTGTAAGTATAAAGGGTGTCCACGATTCAATTGTCACACTATGAAATTGCTTTAACTTTTTAAGAGTTGGGTAGAATTTAATGAAAATTAGGGTAGATTTAGTTCACAGTGCATTGTTAACATCCTGCAAGTTTTAAAGTCCAGTGATCAAAACTCGTGGAAAAAGGATCGAAAGAACAGCTCGTGGAAATCGCGAATTCCACGAAGTCGCTAGTGATTAAGCGGCTCAAGGAACGATTGACCACCGATCGGAAGCCCAGAAATGAAGGAAAAAGTATTCCGTACAACACCAAAAATCACAACCACGTAGTTGTTCGGGATGTGGCTAAGAAGCTGCACCTAAATCCATAAGGCCAAAACTAAAGCTGGGCTTCAAACGTTCGAGGTACAAAAGGCCCATAATCGCGACGAGAAGCAGAACAAGTCCGCCAAAACCCGTGCCAGGGAGTTGTACCTCAACATGCTGACGAAAGTTGAATGCATGCATCATGGACGACGAAACATATGTGAAGGCCGACTTCAAACAGATTCACGGCAACCTGTTTTTCACGGCCAAGGATAAGTTCAGCGTTCCAGAGCATATCTGCACTCAGAAGATGACCAAATTTGCGATTAAATTCCTGGTTTGGCAAGCCATCTGCACGGGCGGGAAGCGGAGTGCACCTTTCGTGACCCAGGACACGATGAACGGACAGATGTACATGAAAGAGTGCCTTCAGAAGCGGCTGTTTCCTCTCCTGAAGGCCCACAACGTCCCAACAATCTTCTGGCTAGATTTGGCCTCATGTCACTAAGTACTCCAAGGACGTGTTGAAGTGGTATGCGGACAATAACCTCATTTTCGTGCCGAAAATGTTCAACCCTCCCAACACTCCGGATCTTCGCTTCATCGAGAAGTACTGGGCGATTATGAAACAGCACCTTCTTAAACGACCTAAGATAGTGAAGACAGTCGAGGAACTGAAGAAAGTATGGGTTTACATGCAAAAAACGGTTGATTCACAGGTTGTGCAGAATCTTATGGCCGGGGTTAAGGCCAAGGTGCAGGCATTTGCGTATGGACTGTCAATGAAATACGAGTAAAATGGTAAATAAAGTTTAACAGTTATTTTTCAATCCCTGGAAAATTGATGGCAATCGGATGAAAACTCAAATTTTGCGAATCAATTTTGTGTGTAGCAATTTCATCGTGGACACCTTTTACTTTGTGCAAATTGTTCCATATCGCATACTATTTATTTAAATTTGAGACCAAACTTACAACTACTTTTGACATGCAAAATCACCGCCATCAACAATCTGGCTACAACGAAGAGCACTTCTAAATGTATCGTCTCCACTCCACCGACGAACCGAAGAACATTGTATACCCTCCGGAATGTCGAAAGTGGCCAACAAATTGCATCAATCTCGAATTTGATTAGCAACATTGTCGGCAGATGTCCCCGGAATTGAAACATTCGATTCGTTTTCGGGTTCTATAGATAACGCTCCTCTTGCTTCTTTTGCTTCTGATCCTTACATTTCCCCAATGACCCAACACGTTAAAGCAATCAAATTACTAACCGATTGCTTGATGCAACTAGCTACTGAAAGCTCTATTGGTTGTACGTATGTTTTATCTGGGTCTCATCCCTCCCGGAAGTTCTACGTACATACATATAAGGTACACTGTAGAACTTTGTAACGTCGTTGGAGAAATCCGGAACGCGAAGCTTTCTCCGAAAACTAAAGTTGAAAGTGTCAAATCGATTTGCTCGCGACTACTAGCTAAAGATAGACGATAGACGAGGAAGACGACGACGTCGATAAAGGTGTAGCTAAGTTTCTTCTCGATAGTTCCTCCGCTTTAGCTGCGCTATCAATCGAAAGCGGTTTGGATGCATTAGTACGTAGATGTTTCTGTCTTCTATAGGTTTCTAGGACTGCTGCTGCTGCTGGCAGCATCCTTGACACAGTCCTTCGACACCCTTCACTTGCAAGAGGAAAATTGGGGGGGAACCGTGGCATCAGGGGGATGTGGCAAATGAAATCCAAACGACACATATCGGAGAAAATTAAACCGGAAATGTTTGCTTTCATTGCGACTTTTTTTTTATTCTCGGTCTCTGTCGGTATATTTTTCCTTACCGGAAAGCTTGGATGCACACCTGAGAAAATGCTCACCGAACTTTAGGGCTGCGGGCCAAAATGTCGGGCATCTTTGGGACGTGTCGAAATTTGGAAGGTGACTGCAAGAACGGAATGCGGAACTTCATAGTATTTAAGTACTAGTTTGAATCATACTTTTTCAATACATGATTGATAAGATTATTGATTGGAACATAGTTTTCGGTTTATTAGAAGCATGTTTAAAAAAAAACTTTAGAATGAAGTTTTTCTTTAATTCACTTTCTATTGCCCTACTCCGTCTCTAGACAGGGTTAACTGAAATTAACCGAAATTTAAAGAATTTTGATGCTTGATTCATATCTTTTTTACTTTTTTTTCGTAGATTATTTTGATCGTAAAACATTTTCAAGCTGCTTTGGTCCATCACATTGTCCTAGTGAGTCTCCCCCTCCTAGAAAAAAACGTCCAAATTGTTTCCAGAAAGAGTGCAAGATAATAAAAGTTGCACAATTGCAATGAAAAGCAGGACATCGTGGGTGGTAGCTGGGTAGTGGTGAAATGGTGTACACGAGTGAAAGTAGCATTTTGCAAATGTCTTCCCATGGATATTCGGTCCCTAGACATTTGGAGGGAACAGGTTGGGATCCGGGACTTTCCTCCAGACAAGCCGATCTCGCGAAAAGTGGTCGAGAAAATCTGGATGATGTGGGGGCTTTTAGTAGTTTCGTAAGACAGGCAGCTAACATTCCCAAGTTGTGGAGCAGCGGCATCCGTATGAATGTCCCCACATCTGCCAGGATGTTCCAGGAACAAATCGTTCCCCGAACAGGGCCAGACAATTCCATCCAGGCCATGCCAGATCGTCGTCCTTGGCCAAACCAACCAAGGACAGGCCCCAAAACGATGAGATGGTGAAATGTGTGGCTGTCGAATAATTCAGTGGATGCATTTGTGCACCTTTATTATTCATCGAATTTTCAGCATCATTGCAAGCGGCGGATTCGAGCGGCGCACACAATTGTCCTACTAGCTACGCCCACGCCCGCCAGGGTACTTGATTTAGATTAGTTCTCAGAATGCAGAGAGAGAGACGTATTTCGGCGATCCATTTGGGTAATGGGTTTAAAATAGACTGTTGAATCACTCTTTCAGTAAACAGTTAATTATCAATAGCAATTTCCGAGAGAACCAGTAATGGATGAAAAGATTAGTTGATTGCTTTTTTCGGGGGAAAAAAGATTTCGTTTTTACCTAAATTTCGGTACCTACATGCAGGGCTGGATTAAGCCATCTGGGGGCCTTACGGATCATTTTTTTAATATGTCAACTAATAGAAAATGAAAACTCTTATAAGAGCTGTTAATTTCTTAATTCATATTTTATTAAGAGCCTCAATTCAGTGTCTCAAATTAAAAAAGTATTTTCAAATCAACATTTGATCATAAATAAAAAATGCAATTCATATACGAATTTAAGAAACAGAGGTACATTCAGAGCCAAAGAAGAAAATAATAAATTTTCAATTTAAAATATAAATTATATATAATACAATTGCATATACATAAACATAAATAAAGTGTTTATGTAATGTGTTGTAGTTTTAAAAATGTTATGCGGATTTTAAATTTCACATCAAATATTGAAAACAGAAACTTTGGCAAATAGTTATTCTAAATGTGACAAAATAAAATTTGAAAACACAAAATCAGAATGCATATAAGTTATTCAAAACATATAATCAGTAATCATTAAAAAAAATCAATTGAGTTCCGAAGTTTGAACAAAGATCTCGAATTTTTAAAACTTAAAAAACAATGAGACTTTAAAACAACACAAGACGTGAAAATGTCAATAAACTGAATTTCTATTTGTTTAAAAAACAATTTGAGAATTATAAGTTGGAAAATGATATGCTGAATTCAGGATATTTACTTTAGTATGAAAAGTTTCAAACTAAAAGAAGATCAGAATCAAAGTAGACATTTCTGATCGAAGGAGTGTACTCGAAAAAAATGCAACACTTTGTTTTGTGGATAGCTTTTGAATGCATAAATGAATGTTGTTGAAATTTTCTTTGCAACCACCAAGCAATCTAATTTTTATACGTGCGAATTTTTATGACGATCTATCAAGTGGCTTTTGAGATAGGGTTCAATAAAGTGCATCGGCTTTTATTTTTGAGCGGGACGAGCGCCATCTATACTTCACACCATGGCCGTAGGAACGGGGGGGGGGGTTGGGGGTTAAACCCCCCCCCCCCCCCCCCCATGAGGGTCCAAAAAAGCAAGCGAGGTATTCTACTCTACACTCAAAAATTTTGATTCATAATTAAATTGTGATAATAGAGCAAAGATATTCAAGAGTAACTATCTGAACACAACCACAAAAACCTCAAAAGCCCATTTCAAGTTTAAAATTCTGCTCCAGTTTTTCAAAATTTCAAAATCCGAGTATTTGATTTGAAAATTGACGACCAAATCAAGGCTAAACCGGGCAATTTTGTTTAAAACCTAGGAATTACTCATCAAATATCTAGAAAAAAATGACTTAAAAAACCTTTCATGATAATTTTTTGAAACTTGCTGCATAAATTTCGGACGCATGCATAAAAAAATTACACCACAATTTGTTTTTGAAGGTTTGATTTAAGAATGAGAATGAGAACAAACCCGAGCCATATCCGGGCTTCTCTAATGAAATCTTCGCAACCGGGTCGGATCAGACTTTTCCCAAATTTTATATTCAATATCCGGGTCGATCCGGTTGAAACCGGGCAATTTCGCAACCTTATCATAGAATTTCAGGTCTGAAAATTAAATTTAAAATTAAACCCATTTTGGAGGTTCTGGTTCCATATTCCTATTACCAAAATTGTATTTCTACATATTTTCGTATTTCTGATTTTGTATCAAGTTCAAGATTCTTGATTTTCAGTTCGAATAATCATAAGAAATTAGAAATGAAAAGCTGATTTGAAATCTTTTTTCGAATTCGTTTTTGCATTTCATATCAAATTTGAATCATGTATTTCGAAAATCAAATGCATTTTCAATATTTTGATAATAGTTTTCCGAATATGGAAAAAGAAGAAATTTGTTTTATATTCAAATTCGGAGCTCTTAAACTTTATTGTAACACAAAATTTAAACATTTGAAGCATCTACGTTGCGATCAAAAATTGAATACCAGATTTTGATTCATCATTCAAAATTCACATTTTAAACAGATTCACAAAACAGATTCAATAAAAATAAATAATTGAAATAATGAATTAAGATTAAACCAGCACTACAGAATTTTAATAATAGATTCATGAATGAGGGCTCAAAGATTTGGTTCATGAAGCTCTGATCTGGAATTAAGATTCGGAAATCGTATTTTTTGTACATTTCGGAAATCGTATTGAAATTCGGAAATAGAATCAAAGTTCAATTTTTTAACTCAGGTTTAGCATTTAGATTTAAAATTCAGAAAAAGATTTAGCTTGTGAATGAATTTTTCAATCAACATAAAATTATTGAGCAATTCAACAAAACATAAACTTTAAAATTTGTTTATCAATTCAATTTCCAGATTTCAAAGTTTTTAATTAGAATAAGTTTGTGTACACAATTCAGCTGAAAATCACTAATAAAAATTAAAATTTGAGTTAATTTTCTAAGTTTTGATTCATGAAAAAAATCCCAAATTATTTTTAAAAAGAATCACCCACAGGATTTTTAGTATGGAATTGATTCTTTATGAAAAATATTTCCTGTTTAAGAAACATGTACCCGATCTTCTCCTAAAAAATCTGCACAATTTTTTTAATTTTTTTCGGTGTATTGGTTAACATTATTAATATTACAGCTTTTTAAAGCCAAAAACTAAAATCATACATTTAGTTCAAGTTTGCATCAAGCAAATGTGATTTGAAAATGTTTTATCTCTTACTTTTTTTTTGAAAATTTTATTTATTTTCATCAAAGGTAAGAATCTTGGAATTTGCAAAAGAGTTTAAAAGATTGGGCTTGTTTTATTTGAGAATAGAATAAGTTTTTATTAAGAAATTGAAGGCGACCCTAAAAAGAACTTATTTTATGCTCAAATCAAATAAATTTGATCTACCAGACTTTTGAACAAATTCAAAAAATTTAACCATCTATGAAAGCATATTTCATATTTTGTTTCTATAGACGTTTCGTTAAAAAAACTTAAGCTCACCCTTAAGGGTAAGGTTCACTTTTTTAAAGTTACTTTTTTTTGAGGTTTTATTAATGACACTTTACCACCCTTGTGGATTCGTGTCTTCTCTTAAGTTACAATTAAATGCGAAAACTATTACTGAGTACTTAAAAATGAGTGATCATATAGCTACAAACATAATTTGCTTTAATTTTTTTTCATTCGCGTGTTGTTAGACAAAAAAATCAGAGGTAAAAATTTGTCACAAAAACCCCCCCCATGAGTCGGTTCTTCCTACGGCCCTGCTTCACACTATAAACCTTCCCTTTTCCAAAGCAGGTTTTTTTTTGTAGATGTTCCCATTTTCATAATCAAATTGACTTAAGATTATATATTTGATCGAAGTTATGACAAGTTTAGCACATTGTCCTCCTTCTGCGAAAAACAACATCGCTGACTTATTACCACTTCACCACAGTTTTCTCGTAATGACACGATTCCAAATCCAATCAATATAAAGATATCATCTTTGTGAGACCTATAGAAGTACTTTGGAAGGAAAGGAGATTAGAGGCATTTTTCTTGTATAGGTATTTGGTTTTTGATGTGACATTTTTTTAACACTTACGGATTTACAGGTTCCACGAATTGAAACAACTTTATTAAAATCCTATAGTTATCATTTTTTTACACTTTTTCTCCTTTATCTTCTCCGGAACGTCCAAGGAAGACTTGTCAACGAAATTTTTTTTTCTGGAGATCTACCAGGTTCTCGCTAAAAATGGTTTGGCAAACCATTTCAATTTTTTTCAAAATTTCACCTGCGCGTTGTCTAACTGTTTAGTGCTCGTTTTGACACCCCTTTTTTGTTTATTTACCGATGGACAACTTTTTAAACTAGTCAACATGAATGGCCTGCTTTAGTCTATTGAACGAGCCAGAAAGAAAAATTGACTATTTTATCACTTAGGGGAGATAAGGGCATAAAGAGCACCCGGGACATAATAAGCACTTCACTTTTATACAAAAGTACGTACACTGGATTCTTTTTTTAAGCGATTGTTGTGTACGTGCAAAAAAAGAAATCGTGTAAAAAAAGTTCAAAACAAACGGGCAAAATTTCTCGCTCATTTCGAGTAAAGTGGCCAACTTGGACTATAAATCGTCCATTTCCAATCAGGTAGGCCATTCTGAAGTGATTTGAGTGAAATCGAGACGCTCAAAGGTTTGTTTGGAATTGATTTGTTTTGAATTTCAAGCCACGGTTGTTCCGGAACTTCCGCAAAGTCTCTAAGTGGCCATTCCGGCCCATGTTTCTGTCGGAAAGCAACGTCCGAATCAATTTACCTCCCAAAATTGGTTTGAAAAAAAAGCGGGAGTTTATAGAACTTGTTTTTGACATGTTCGGAAATCGTCTTATTTCGAGAAAATCGTTTAAAATAAAACCGTGTAAAATAAGATCGTTTAAAAAAAGAATCCAGTGTATTTTCTTATATAAATTTTCATGAGGATTATTTCCTTACTTCCTATAGTATTAATTTTTCAGCAAAAAAGAGATCTCCTTATTATTTTTTCAGAAATATTTTAGAAACTAATCAAGAAACTCGGTTCTTAAGTGACGAAAATATTATAAAATAAGCTTTTATGCTCGTGAAATCATATTAATCTATAATGTACGCACTGCAACCTGATGAACACATTGTTTCTCAATTTTCACTATCAATTAATTTTTGGGTTTTCACTATAATCAATTTATAAACACGTTTTTACTTTAAATTGTTGACTCGGGGCGAACAGAGTACAATTATTCGGGGCACGATGAGCGTTTTCTGCCGTAGCATCTAGCAGCGAATTCAACTCGATGTAGTCAACTGAATGATAGAACTACAGCTTGCCTAGTTTACATCTGAAGATTTGGCCTATTGGTAATATGTCAGAGAGGTAGGCTCGAGTTCGATTCCTGTTTGAGGAGATTTTTTTTTTCATTAACCATTCATGATCGATTATTTTGATTGTTGATTGTCATGAAATAACTAATAGCTTCTTGGCGGGTGATGCAAAGCTCCAAAAACACCAGAATTAGCTCCAGAATTATAAGAATGTATTCTTAATTTGCAAGTATCAATAAAGAAACCAAATCAAATCAATTCAAAAACATAATGTATGAGTGTGTGTGAATTGCTTGTATTCTACAAAAAGTCATACATTATTTTAGTATTGCTTTGTTTGATGGATCTACGCCTCACCGTTTAGTGTAAAATGTAAAATGTAGAGTAAAATCCCTTCGAACAGGAATCGAAGTCGAGCTTACTGATTACCTCTCCGACATCTTATCGATAGACCAAATCATCAGACGAAACAAGTCAAGCTGTAGCTCTATTATTCAGTTGACTCCATCGAGTGATATTCACTGCTAGATTCCACGGCAGAAAACGCTCATTATGCCCCGATTAATGTTGCTTATACTGCCCCCACTGGGTTCTCATTATGCCCCTACGGTGACTGATTTTCAGCTTACGGAAAAAAAAATTAAAATCCAGTTAGGAAATTGACTTTTTTAGTATCTGAACACGAAACAACGTCTTCCTTAAGGAGGCCATTATGCCCTTATTTCCCCTATACAATCGAAATATTTGGATTGCGCTTGATTAAACCTTCAAAGATTAAATCATATTCTTTACTTTAATAGAACCAGTGATCCTTACTTTTATTCAAATTTTAATCTCACCATTAAATTCCCTAAGACTCCTAGAGCAATGTTTAACATATGCTTACCAGATACGCCCAGAAAAAAGCAGAACATATTAGGAAAAAAAAGCGGAACATTGCCGAAAAAAGCGGGACAATTTTTAAACTTTTAAAAATTGAATTTTTAAAACCATTCTTATACATATGTATATCTATTCCTTCAGCTAAAATAGTTCATAGAAAGTAATAAAATATGAATTAATGAAATTTGTGTAAAAAACTGAATTCTCACGAAAATCTCCATCTTTGTAAATTGCGAACTTTTAAGTCGAAAATGTTGTAGTTTAGTGTAATTTAAAATCCGAAATTGGAAGAAAGTTATTATATTTTTAAACAGCCGTTTTTGATCATCTACCAAGTTTATTTAATTAATCCTGTCCTTTCATTCATTGTTTGATTGAAAATAGACTTTTAGACTTTCTTTTTTAGACCTGTTAAGCTTTACATTCCAGGGATTCTGCTAGAATTCTGGAGAAGAATATTGAACCATCATTATTTGGAAGCAACTTAAAGAATATTTCCTTAAATAGAAAAAAATATTAAAATCGCTAGCACGTGCTCAAAGTACGCATAACTGAACCAAATTATTATGGTGGTGCTGAAATAAGCTTACCAGATTGCCCGGTCTTACCAGGGCTTGTCCGGATAATTGACATAAAATTTAGGAAAAGTTCGGTCCGGCCCGTAGTTGCCCGGCTTTCGTAGAAAAGAGCCTGGATTTTACACAGATTCATCCACTTTATTTCCAAAATTTAACAAGCTTAAATAGAGTTATCATATTTTTTTTATTTTTGCATCTCAAAACATTTTTTTCAAGCAAATTTAATCTAAATAATCATGAACAGTTCTTCGGAAGCCTAAAATACGCTGATGCTGTCTGCTGATGTGTTTTGATGTTAAAAATATATTTTCAAGTTTGTCTTTTTTATTTGTATTGAATATTTTCGTGGTTTTAACCAAATTTTTCCGGATATTGCCTGAATTTTAGATTGTAAATTTTGAAATCAGTTGCCCGGATTTTGCCCGGTCCCGATATGTCTGGAACATATTCTGGCCACCTTGAATGCTAGGAACTAAATAGGTTATTTGATTTTGTCGTATACAAACTTTGAAATATAATGCTGCTAAAACATTATGTTTCTGTGTTGCGCCAATAAATTTAAATTGAGGCTAAATTTTGGTTATTTCAGTGTAAGTCAGTGAAACTTCATAAAAGTATTACCTATTTAATTAAGCCTCATCGGTGAATGTCATTTTCTTTAAGTAAGAACATTTACAGTTTTGAAAATCATAAATGGATTGAAGAAGATTAGAAAAAAACAGGAGTTGAAAATGATCGATGAGGGATTTTAAAAGAAGCGTTTTTATCAAGCAAGGATCAACTATTTTGAAGTGGTGGAATCGGAGAAGGTTGAGTCTACCACAGAAGTTTTGTCAGGAAAAAGCGGGACATTTGCTAAGAAAGCGGGACATGTCCCGCTTTTGCGGGGCGGATAGCAACGCTAGTAAAGGGTGATACAGTCGAAATTTGGTCAAGGGAAAACGCGTGTAAATCGGTGAAATAACCCCTGCCATCAGATTTTTTACAGCCACCTTCACCTTGTCCACCTTCTTCGCCGCAGAAAGTCAGTTTGCCTTGAACTGCTGCTTGTCCTTAGCAGTTTTTTTGGTCTTCTTTAGGTTCCGCTTGACAATAGCCCAGTATTTCTCAATTGGCCGAAGCTCTGGCGTGTTGGGAGGGTTCTTGTCCTTGGGAATCACCTGCACGTTGTTGGCGGCGTACCACTCCATGGCCTTTTTACCGTAATGGTAAAATGCCAAATCCGGCCAAAACAGTACGGAACAACCGTGTTTCTGCAGGAAAGGCAGCAGACGTTTATTCAAACACTCTTTCACGTAAATTTCTTGCTTGACAGTCCCGAAAGCTATGAAAATGCTGCTTTTCAATTCACAGGTACAGATGGCTTGCCAAACCAGATATTTCTTCGCGAACTTTGACAGTTTCATGTGCTTGAAAATATCTGCTACCTTTAACCTTCCTTTTGCCGTATAAAACTCCTGTCCCGGAAGCTGCTTGTAGTCGGCTTTGACGTAGGTTTCGTCGTCCACGCAGTCAAACTTCGTCAGCATCGTCGTATACGAACAGCTTTCGGGATCGCGCTTTGGCCGTCGTATTTTATTTATCATCGCGATTTGGAGTCACTACCTTCTTGCGATAGTCCGGTTCGTTTTTTGGCTCGATGCACAGTTGTAGACGATACACCCGGCTTATTTGCGGCATCTCGAAGAGAGAGGTTAGGGTTTTGCTTGAAACTACCGGCAACTCTCTTTGTCTTCTCAGCGGCTTCCGGTTTTCGATTTCCCCCCGATCCAGACTTCCTGGCTGTCGACAAACGTTCCCCAAACACTTTAATTACATTTGTAACGGTTGATTCGGCAACTTTTAGCGATTTTGCCAGCTTTGCGTGCGAGTAGCTCGGATTTTCGCGATGCGCGAGCAAAATTTTGATACGCTGCTCTTCTTCCTTGGACGGCATTTTGACATCTGAAGAGTGAATTCCAAAATCAAAATAGGAGTAACATTCTACACACACTCCTTCAAAATTAGGGGTGTTCAGGGTTTTTAAATGCAAAATTGAAAGAAATACGTCAAGTTGATATTGACCAAATTTTGACCGTATCACCCTTTATAACATAAATTATAGTCGAATAATTGATTTCCAGCTGTTTTAGGGTCTCTTATCTACCTGAATTTTCCACGATCCTGCCTAAAAACTTTGGCCTGTCTCAAAAAGCACTTGACAGATCGACACAAAAATTTGCACATGTAAACATTCCGTTATTACGTAGATCCTCTTAAAATTTCATCGATTTCCATGCGTTCAAAAGTTATTCACTAAACAAAATGTTGCATTTTTTTTCGAATACACTCCTTATGATAGAAACTGAAATGAAAATTTAATAAAAATGTAAGATCTTTAACTCGATTTAGGTAAACATGAATTATAAATTCCTCACAAATAACGGTAAAGTTCAAATTTAAAGCAACATACCTTACAATTGTGCAAGACATTCGAACTTAATTAAAATGGAAGATGTTTTTCTTTTTTCTATCTATTCTGTGCTGCAAGTCTTCATCCAAAAACTTTTAATTAGGTACTGTGATTTGTCCAAATCTCGGCAAAGCCAACAAAAAGTAATACCAATCGCCGTAAAAGCCTTAACATTTTTTACCGTAGAAAAAATATTTCATTTTCAAAATTTTTTGTTGTTTTAGTTTTACACTAAATTTTCGAATTGTTTTCCCTTCTTGCAGAATCCAAAACCTGGACGCCATCGTGCGGCTAGCGGATCGGGAGCTGCCGGTCGTCAACACCCGGGGTGACGTGCTGTTCAACTCCTGGAACGGCATCTTCAACGGCCAGGGTGGCTTCTTCTCGCAAGCGCCGCGGATATACAGCTTTAGCGGGAAAAATGTCCTCACCGATCTCGCCTGGTAAGTACTAGGGTGACAAATTTCGAGCTCTCAAACCATCCAAAGTAGTGAGGCGCAAAAATTTCTCTACACCTTGTACCGACAACAATGTCTGAAGGAGCCAAAAGTGAAAAATGCCTCCGGATTATCCGGAAAATCCAATGCTTCCCTCCAAAAAAAACATGTAGTGAACAAAAATAAATTTCCTTCGCCCCGGAAAGAAGTGTTTCCACAAATGACCAGGCATTTCCCAGCAGCTGCGGTGTGCGTTCTTCTGCAAGAATTTGGCTTTCTTTTTTTTCGATCTGTGGGGCTGAAACCTGAACAGTCTTCTACCAGAATGATAAAGAGATCTCATATGACATTTCGGCGGATAATCCTGCCCATTACCGGCCTAGCTACAAGGCTATAAATTTCGGACACAAAAGTCTCCGGCTCCCCGAAATGTGACAGAAGGAAAACTTCTGCCTCGGGATGTCAGCAGCCAAAAGAAAAACTTGGCTCTCTTCTCTTAGACATGATAATTCTTAGTCGATTCATGTAGCAGCATTTTTTTTAACACGTTTAACTTCGATACTTTAATTTAGATGAACACAACAATTTTCTTCAGAAATTTAGCACATAGTTGAGCAACTTTTGATCGCTTGACTGTGTACATAAATTCATGATTCAAAAAATTTTACTCTTGAATGAAGTGAAGAAATTTTTATCTATAAACTATATATCATATTAATATTTAAAAGAAAAAAGGAATTTTTTGATTTAGGATTGTTTATTTTCAAATTCGAATACTTTTCGCTTCTCCAAACGTACAACTAACAAACTTGGATACACGACAATAAATCAGATTCACATCTTATCACATCTCGTGCCAAAAAAAGCCGAGAGCAACATCTTCATCCGCAAAACCAAACGGAAAATACCGGAAGACAAACAGCTACCGACAGATGGATTGGTAGGGATGAAAACAAAAAATGAATAAGCCCAACCCAGAAGAAAAATGAAGAAAAATCGTATCAAATGAAGACATTGTGAAGCACACGCACATTCACTTAACGACATAATCATCATCCTCGTACATCCGGAATGACCAATCCCTACCCTCCCAGAAGTGAGGAAAAAAATATCAACCAATGACGACCGGTCACAGATTGAATTGCCATCTACCTTCCTACCTTGTGATGCCTTTGAGCCCAACTAATATAAATGTGTGTTGGTGCTGAGCCCATCCAAACTGATAACAAACACAAATCCTCAAACAACATTAGCTACAGATGGATATCTCGTTCTGTAGATATATAGTGAGCAATATGTTCCGGTGAATTGATCAGATGAATGGACGTGTCACTTCCTTCTCGAGTTTCCTATTTGTCATTTGGGAAGGCGGTAATTGGAATGCATGATTGATACGTATTCAAATTTCTGCAGAAAATTAGTCTGCTTGATGAGAAAACAATGCACAAACTGGAAAAGGAACATACAGATTGAAGAAAACTTTAAATCGTTAAATGGACAGGAAATCCAAAACAAAAACTGAAAAGCTTGAAAAGGTTAAAACACCGTAAATACTGAAAAGACTGTAAGAACTGAAAAGACTGAAAATACTGAAAAAAACTAAAAAGACTAAAAAACTGAAAAGACTTCAAAGACTGAAAAGACTGAAAACACACAAAAGACTGAAAAGACTGAAAATACTGAAAAGACTGAAAACACACAAAAGACTGAAAAGACTGAAAAGACTGAAAAGACTGAAAAGACTGAAAAGACTGAAAAGACTGAAAAGACTGAAAAGACTGAAAAGACTGAAAAGACTGAAAAGACTGAAAAGACTGAAAAGACTGAAAAGACTGAAAAGACTGAAAAGACTGAAAAGACTGAAAAGACTGAAAAGACTGAAAAGACTGAAAAGACTGAAAAGACTGAAAAGACTGAAAAGACTGAAAAGACTGAAAAGACTGAAAAGACTGAAAAGACTGAAAAGACTGAAAAGACTGAAAAGACTGAAAAGACTGAAAAGACTGAAAAGACTGAAAAGACTGAAAAGACTGAAAAGACTGAAAAGACTGAAAAGACTGAAAAGACCGAAAAGACTGAAAAGACTGAAAAGACTGAAAAGACTGAAAAGACTGAAAAGACTGAAAAGACTGAAAAGACTGAAAAGACTGAAAAGACTGAAAAGACTGAAAATACTGAAAAGACTGAAAACACACAAAAGACTCAAAAGACTGAAAATACTGAAAAGACTGAAAACACACAAAAGACTGAAAAGACTGAAAAGACTGAAAAGACTGAAAAGACTGAAAGGACTGAAAAGACTGAAACGACTGAAAAGACTGAAAAGACTGAAAAGACTGAAAAGACTGAAAAGACTGAAAAGACTGAAAAGACTGAAAAGACTGAAAAGACTTAAAAAACTGAAAAGACTGAAAAGACTGAAAGACTGAAAAAAACTGAAAAAACTTAAATGACTGAATAGACTGAAAAGACTGAAAAGACTGAAAAGAATGAAAAGACTGAAAAGACTGAAAAGACTGAAAAGACTGAAAAGACTGAAAAGACTGAAAAGACTGAAAAGACTGAAAAGACTGAAAAGACTGAAAAGACTGAAAAGACTGAAAAGACTGAAAAGACTGAAAAGACTGAAAAGACTGAAAAGACTGAATAGACTGAAAAGACTGAAAAGACTGAAAAGACTGAAAAGACTGAAAAGACTGAAAAGACTGAAAAGACTGAAAAGACTGAAAAGACTGAAAAGACTGAAAAGACTGAAAAGACTGAAAAGACTGAAAAGACTGAAAAGACTGAAAAGACTGAAAAGACTGAAAAGACTGAAAAGACTGAAAAGAATGATAAGACTGAAAAGACTGAAAAGACTGAAAAGACTGAAAAGACTGAAAAGACTGAAAAGACTGAAAAGACTGAAAAGACTGAAAAGACTGAAAAGACTGAAAAGACTGAAAAGACTGAAAAGACTGAAAAGACTGAAAAGACTGAAAAGACTGAAAAGACTGAAAAGACTGAAAAGACTGAAAAGACTGAAAAGACTGAAAAGACTGAAAAGACTGAAAAGACTGAAAAGACTGAAAAGACTGAAAAGACTGAAAAGACTGAAAAGACTGAAAAGACTGAAAAGACTGAAAAGACTGAAAGGACTGAAAAGACTGAAACGACTGAAAAGACTGAAAAGACTGAAAAGACTGAAAAGACTGAAAAGACTGAAAAGACTGAAAAGACTGAAAAGACTGAAAAGACTGAAAAGACTGAAAAGACTGAAAAGACTGAAAAGACTGAAAAGACTGAAAAGACTGAAAAGACTGAAAGACTGAAAAGACTGAAAAGACTGAAAAGACTGAAAAGACTGAAAAGACTGAAAAGCCTGAAAAGCCTGAAAAGACTGAAAAGACTGAAAAGACTGAAAAGACTGAAAAGACTGAAAAGACTGAAAAGACTGAAAAGACTGAAAAGACTGAAAAGACTGAAAAGACTGAAAAGACTGAAAAGACTGAAAAGACTGAAAAGACTGAAAAGACTGAAAAGACTGAAAAGACTGAAAAGACTGAAAAGACTGAAAAGACTGAAAAGACTGAAACGACCGAAAAGACTGAAAGGACTGAAAAGGCTGAATAGACTGAAAAGACTGGAAAGACTGAAAAGACAAAAAAAATTATAACTGAAAAAAAATCAAAGAGAAAAAAATTTAAAAAACTTTTAAAAAAATTTAAAAACTTTTTAAAAAAATTTAAAATCTGGAAAAACTAACTCAAAAACCTGAAAAATCTCAAATATAAACTGAAAATTACTCATAAAAAAATAATAAAAACCCGAATATTCCGAATTCAGATTCAGAATAAATTTTGAAAAAACTTTGATTTTTTTAAACCCTCAAAAGAGACTTCCATAACACTTTTAAAAAAAATCTTCAAGATGACTCAAAACACCAACGAAAATATCTCGAAAAGTCTAAGATTCTCAGAAAAAAAAACTTTCCTAAGGCTCAAAATAGGTCATGGAAGACTCTGAAAAGGCTTTAAATTGACCTCAAAAAGCTCTAGTAAAAACTTTTTGAATAATCTTGGAAATACTCTGAACCCGACTCTGAAAGACTCCTCAAAAACTCTCAAAAACTTTGAAATGTTACTGAAATGACTTTAAAAGACTATGGAGTTTATCAGGAAATGGCTCGTAAGTTTTAGATAAAAACAGAACTCTGGCAGTGAAAGCTGTGAAAATACTCTAAAACGACTTTGAAAAATACTGTAGGAAAACTTTTGAAGACTCTGAAAATATTCTCGAAATATTTTGAAAAGTCATTAAAAGACACTAAAAGACCTTTGGAAGACCATGAAAAAACATTTCAAAGTACTTAAAACTCTGAAAACGGCATGACTCAGTGAAGACTCTGTAAGACTTTAAAAATTCTCATTGAAATCATTGAAAAATATTGAATAAATTTAAAAAGTAATGTCTTTTAGACTCTTAAAAGATTATGAAAACGATTACGAAATGACACGAAAATCTTAAAGACACTGAAAAGACTTTGAAAAAACTCAGGAAGGACTCTAAGAAGACTTATAATAGGCACTAGAAAAAACTTTTAAAAGACTTTTTGAAAGTATCTCTAAAAAAGATTCAAATGTCACTAACAATACTCTGAAAATTTTTAAGAAAGGCTAAACGCCTGATTAAAAAAATTGGGCAGTTTGTTTCAAAGAACTGAAATTAAACTCAATCAGTTTCTATTTTTGTTTCTCAATTCAAGACCTATGTAATATTAGAAAAGTTATATAAACTGGATTGAAAATTCTTTTAAATTAGATTTATGTTTTCCACCGGGAAGATGTTTTTAGATAATAATTTTTGGCTTTTTACGGTCTGAGATTTTAATCAAACTACTTTTTATTTGAAATACCCGACGTTTCGACCATTTTTTGTGGTCTTTCTCAAGGGAACTATCTGTCTGACAATAACAGCAGACAAATAATTCCCTTGAGAAAGATCACAAAAAATGGGCGAAACGTCGGGTTGTTTGATTAAAATATCAGACCGTAAAAAGCCAAAAATTATTATCTAAAAAAAACTTTTAAATACAAATAAACAATTCAAGGAAAAACATCAAAACTGACAATCCATTTTCCGAAAAAACTTATAAGTTTAAGTTCCTTCTAACCGGATAGGAAATATCAACATGTCAACGTCAGCTATCTTCTAAATATTCTCGGTTAACTCATTCCAAAAAGTTTTCTCTATCCACATCAGATAACCAGACGCAAACGTGTTGAATCGTCGTCTTCAAACGTTAATATCGTAAATAAACAGTAAAAAAAAAACCTTCCGAGATAAACCTTCTCTCGTTACTTATCCATTTTGACAGATTCGTTCGAATTTCTCTTTTTTGATGTGGCTCTGACCGTGTTGATGATGCTGCTCGAGGAAATTCTGCACATGATGAAACTGTCAAACCGATTTCAGATTTATGTTTCGTCGGTGTGATTTTCGATAGCGCACGCTGTTGATTGGAATTTACTCAAATCCTTTCGTCGTTATATTTTTTTTGCTCTTGCCACAAGCCCACAGGTTAAGACTTTCTTCCGAACGATATTCGTACCGTACCTGTATTTATCGGGATTTATTGAAATGATTGAAATTTGATGACAGTCGTGCAGCTTTGATAATGGATTTTTGTGAAACGATTTTGGTTTGCGCTCGACGAGGTCGAACAAATTTCGCGATAATCTCGTCAGTCGAAGCATGAATGTCAAATGACAAATATCCATGTGGGATAGGATTTATCGATCTGTGCAAAGCTTGGCATCCCTTCTTGAAAAAATACATGAAAGGGATTTTAAGAAGAGTTAAATTTCTAGAGGCTCATGTATTACTCCAAACAAATTTACTGTAAAATTAACACGAAAAACGCAATAATTTTCTTGTTGTATGCAAAAACTGTCATAATATGTTTAAAAATTGATCGAATTTGAAAAGAATGTCGAAAGTTTGCGTATTGTTATGACAAAACTTCAAAAGTAAAAAATACAATCATACTTATTTGAACATTAAAATTTCCTACTAAAGTACCTCACTTTATTGTTGGTGAATTTTACCCCCACCCCCGAAAACATTCTAATTTCTTCTAAATTAAATTGGCAAAAAATAATGTGGTAAACCACCCACAAATCCCCCTCTATAATTTTTGGGTGTTCCCAAAACCGAGCGTGTTGGAAGCCGAAGTTCAAAGCAAAACCATGAACAAAAATGGCGTAATATATTTTAAATTTAATATGTATTGTTTGCTCTTCCATCATCTCGGCAAACAAAGTTGCTACCTACCCCGGAATTTCTTTCCGAAATACAATTGCGAGAGAGACTTTCTTTCAACTTCACTTAACGATAATGACGTGGGGTGGGTGGGGAATAAAAAGGCAACGATTTCCAATATACCTATGTTAGGAACGCTACGCCAAAGTACTGGCGCTAAATCCAGTGCGGGAACGTCGAGTAAACATATGGAAAACAATTGCGCGATTTTTCGGGGCTGCTCTCGGTATTATTTTCCCGGTGTCTCTAACAATATCCAGTTGCCATTCCACCTCGTCATATACCTATAACACAGTCAGCGGAAGTGGGCTGACAGGCTTTCAAATAAACTCGTTTTAAGGCTCGAGGAAAATTGGTGCCCCGGAAAAAAGCGCTTGTTGTACCACAAAATGTGTGTTTATGTGTATCAACCTACTCCGGAAAGTAATACCGGGGAAATGGGGAAAAAAAGTTTTGCATGTGACATTTATTAGCTCAAGGCGACGTGGGCGGCAAGAAGCCTTGATACATACATAATTGTATTGTGTTTATTTTGGAATAATTTTGCTTCCTGCTGTGCCAGGAGAAGAATGAGTTCAATTAAAATCGTGCGTCAGTAAAAAGCCCGCGTGCGTGTCGAGTCGATTCCGATTGGCAACTGTTTCACTTTCGAAGAAATGTCTTTCAAAATCTCTCAATTGAAACTGATGGAAATTTTCTTATTATCTGACAATTTGCGCCGAGGGTCTTCGAATTTTCTCTAAATTCCAAATTTGGATTATTATTAGATTTTTCAAGTTTTTTTTTCTATATTTTTGATGAATAATTCTTAGGTTTTGATCAAAATAGTCAGGATTTTGGCCGGATTTTGGTCGACAATTTTTAAATCAAATGCCCGGATTTTGCCAGAATCTTATATAAAATAGCCTGACCCGGATACGTGCTGTCAAAATTCTGGCAACCTTATGATAATAAGACATGAGACATAATACATGGGACATAGCACAGTAGACTGAGTTGATTTGGGCTCATTTTTGAATTTCTTAAACCCTAGGGTTCCAGAAGTTTCATTTTGGTTGAAAACTGATCTATGATTTTTTGCAGAATTTTTTAGTAACGTGTGCATGATTAAATTTGAACTTTTCACGGAGGAAAAAGAGGACAGTTGATACAATCATCAAAGTGTAGTTGATGTTTTTCGCATTTAATTATGTATAAAATAGATTCAACTATATACTGCTGATTGACCTTATGTAATCAACTATAATTATTATAGATTCAACTATAATGGTGTGATTGAACCAACTATAAATATGATAAATTCAACTACAATTGTATAATTTATTTCAGGCATTCAACTTTATATAAAATAGCAATAATAATACATAGGTTCAACTACAAACTGTTGATTGGCCTTATGCAATAAATCATAAATATAATAGATTCAACTTTAAGGATACAATCGATTCAACTATAAATGCGATAGATTTAACTACAAACTGCTGATTGACCTCCTTCAATCAACTATAAATATAATAGATTCAACTGTAACAGTAAAACTGATTCAACTATATATATGATAGAATCAGCTACAATTGTATGATTGATTGGAGGCATTCGACTATAAATACAATAGATTCAACTACAAAATGCTGATTGACCCCATGCAATCAACTATAAATATAATAGATTCAACTATAATAGTATTACTGATTTGACTGTAAATATGATAGATCAAACTTCAATAGTATAATTGATTCTACGCATTCAACTATAAATATAAAAGATTCAACTACAAACTGCTGATTGGCCTTCTGTAATCTATCATCAATATAATAGATTCAACTATAATAGTATAATTGATTCAACTATAAACGTGATAGATTCAATTACAATTGAATGATTGATTTGAGGCATTCAACTATAAATATAATAGATTCAACTACAAACTGCTGATTGACCTCCTGCAATCAACTATAAATATAATAGATTCAACTATCATAGTATAATTGATTCAACTATATATGTGATAGATTGAACTTCAATTGTATGATTGATTTGAGGCATTCAACTATAAATATAATAGATTCAACTAAAAAATTCTGATTGACCTACTAATTTACCTATAAATATGATAGATTCAACTATAATAGTATAATTGATTTAAGTGTAAATATAATAGATTGAACTTCAATTGTATGGTTGATTCTACGCATTCAACAATGAACATAATATACTCAACCAGTGGGGGATATTTTCAACATTAGGATCTTTCTGCTGGGGAATTTGATGGAAACTAATCATGCAATACTAGGTACCTGCAGTGATGTCAAATGAATTGATATTTTTTCAATGCCAAAAGACATACTCCTATTCAACAGCTAATAACTTATTTGCCTCATAAGATACGAAGTTACGGTCTTGGACAAAACTGTTCAGCAGAAAATTTCTTTTACAAAATTTATAAATTGGTACAAAACCCATTATCAGATTCGGTTCCATACAAAAGAAACAAAAAGGATGTTATTTTTTTCAGAACAAAATATTCAGTTTCCCATATAAACATAAAAGTTCAATTTTACTCATGTATACGTCACTTAAAAATTTTGGAAAAAACATGGATCAGTTTTGAGCCAAAATGAAGCATTTAAGACCACAGAGGCCCAAATCGACTCAGTCTAATGGTACAGCGGTTCAAGAATGAAATTTAGCAAGAAACAATTATTACCGTCTTCTCCTTAAGTTTGATGCATTTGATGTGTTAGACAAACATTTACAACAACTAAAGGTGGTCATTTTGAAAGAATGAAATTTTAGCATGGTTCATAAAATTTCTGAGATATGTTAATTATTTTCTAACTGTGATAAGATAGAGGTTTACATTGTTCTAAAATATTGTATGACAAATAATTCATAAAACTTTGTAAAAGACATCGAACATCTACCTCTTGAAATAGAAGCTAGAAGTTTTATGTCAATTTGTTTCAATGAGTTAGGGTGGCCCTACAAAAAAACAGTTTTTCCGTTGTACATCTTCAGGGTTATATTTTATGAAAAATATATATTCATTAAGATTTTAAATAATCATCATGAGCATCTTTTATGGGAAACAGATTAACAAAATTTTTTTTTATTTTGAAATTATAAGGCAATTTGTGTTGAAAAAAGACTCTCTAAGAGATACGATAACTCTAAATAGTGCAAGTTGGAAATATTATCTTTAATTGCATTTTAAAGTTCGTAGTACAGTTTTAATTACATGAAAACAACTTTTTGGTTAAAAGCATTTTATCGTTGTTTAAAGTTTAGTAAAATTGATAAAATCTCTAGAAAAATAGAGAGAATGTGTATCTGTGTTCTCGAAGAACTCAGAAACTACTAGACCGATTGTCGTTGAATTCAGCATGAAGTAGTTTTGCGAGTAAAATTTGTACCATTGAAGGTTGTCTATCTCATCTAATGCATCAAACACAAATAGGTAATTGTTTCCCATTAAATTTGATTTGTGGACCACTGTGCAGGGGACATAAGACATGAGACATGATACATGATACATGAGACATGAGACATGATACATGAGACATGAGACATGAGACATGTGTAACTTATTGTAATTCATATTTTTTTAACAGTTGATTTCTGATAATTGTTCGCGGATTTGTTAGGACGAATAAAATTGTATCAAAACTTCGTGGCCAACGACCCAGCAAACATTGTTGTAGCTATATTTCTCAACAACTTTGTTATACGTTTCATATATTTACATTATAGAATGATCGTATAAAACTCGAAAAACAGCATTTACCTACCAAAGTGGAGGAAATATATCTACATATTTTTAAATTCTGTCAAGAGCGATAAGAAGTTGAACGATGTTCAACATCTTATTCGTACATCCTGAAAGTAGGCTAGAGAGCGCAAGTTTTTCTCTCAATTCATGCAAACCGTTGCAAGCGACAATATTTGCTGCTTCTGTCATTGGACAATTTTTTCAAATCACTTGAATCCCGCGTAGAAGAACAAAATTGCAAGCTTGGAGAAATTTTTATCATATTCGATTTATACCGTCTTCAAGTAATCGTTTTTACGATCGTTTACTTTTTTGGTTGTAATTGCGATTTGCATTAACATTATTAACGACTTAATCTATCATTTCTAAAGCGATTTTATGGTTACTGGGGAGTGATAGCTGGTTTCCATTTTTACTGAAATTGAAAAATATTTTTACAAAGTCGACTGCTTTATCTGACTTTCAAACATGTATGCTGTATGTACTCAATGGACGCGAAAACCCTTGACCAGTTTGTCTTGATAATGAGAGTGTAGAAATTTTTGAAACCGAAAATATTACCTACAAATTTAATATCGTATCCGTAAAACGGGTCTATTCTAATGTCAGATGATTTGCATGACTCAAATAACATGAATAGTTCCTGAATTTGAAGTGAACATGAGTGAACTGAAGTCTAAAGCTTGTTATGACTGTCAAAATAAAAGCAGGAAGAAAAATAAAAAATGTAACCCAACGCAAAATAAAGAAAAAAAATGTATAAACCGCGAAGAAATTCGATATCTTCCCTCCTACACAAACCAAATCTATGAAAATATGCTTTCATATAGTCGATTGGACATAGTTTCAGGCTCCGCACGAGCTTACAAACGGAGATATAGTGCGTTTTTAACCCCTAATTCTCCTATATTTTGTAAACAAACCAGAAAAATACTGGCTTGGACTAAAAAGTTTTGAACGAAAACAGACCAATCTTGTGTGATTATTTTTGAGAAATCGAATGAAGACAGTTTGAGTAGCCACACGCTTCGTAAAATGGAGTTATGGCTGATTTTAACGTCGATTCCCCTATATTTATCATTTAATTAAGTTCGACCTTAAAAATTTTGAACCAAATGAGACCTCTCTTCTGAGATTTGTTCCGGCCGATTTTACCCTCAATTTCCCTGCATTTTTCAAATACTTCAGAAAATGCATGTTTGAAATTCAAAATATTTAACCAAATTAAAATTATTTTGAGTTATTTTTTCCGAGAAATCAAATGAAGGCTGTTTTAAATACCGCGCGCATCGTAAAATGGCTGTTTCCACCCTCAATTCCCCAACATTTTTTTCTAATTGTACAGCCATCACTCTATAAATAGCCTTCATTCGATATCTCGAACGAAAAACCACACAAGCTAAGTCTCATTTGATTTAAAATTTTCGAATCCGAACATGCATTTTTCTGAGATATTTGGAAAGAATGAAATTGAGGGTAAAACAGCCATTACTTCATTTTTTTATGCTTGCGATAGCTCAAATAGCCGTGATTTGTTTCCTTGGAAAAAAAATCACACCAGACAGTTTTCATTTGTTCCAAAAATGTCCTGTGCGAACAAGCTTTTTACTGAATTGATTTAAAAATGTTGGGAAATTGAGCATAAAATAGCCCTATCTACAGTTTCCAATGCTGTGGCTGAAATAGCCTCCATTTGATTCTTCTTAAAAAAATTCAAACAAGGTAGGTCTCATTTGGTTAAAAATTTTCAAGCCCGAACTTACTTCTTTCATAATTAATTCTCGAGTGAGCTTTCATTACGTCGTATGGAACATCTTGAGAATTCACAGAAAATTGCTGTAAAAGTTATTAAAACAACTATAAAATTTGAATTTCGCATATAAAATATGTTGTACAGGCTAGGAATATTCTAAATTGAAAGAAGTTGCGACTAGTTTATGTCAGTTTTTTTTTCGTAATAAAACTGTTTGTTTATATTTTGTTTCATACGACGTAATGGAAGCTCAAGCGAGAATTTAAAAATATATCGGAATCAAGGGTAAAATTAGCCTTAACTCCATTTTCCGATGCAAACGGTGACTCAAATAGCCTCCATTTGATTCCTCAGAAAAAATCATTACAGATAAGTTTCATTTGATACAAAATCCATCCATCCAAAATCCAAGTCCAAATGAGATTTTTCTGAACTATATTAAAACTGTTAGGGAATTGAAGGCAATACAGCCATAACTGTGTGGCAGCTCGAACAGCCTTCATTCGATTCCTCGAAAAAAAATCTCATAAGAGAAGTCTCATTTGGTTAAAAATTTTCAAGTCCGAACTTACTTCTATCATAATTAATTAAAAATATTAGGGGAATCGAGGGAAAATCAGCCAGAACTCCATCTTTTGAAGCGTATGGCAGCTCAAACAGCCTTCATTTGATTCCTCAGAATAAATCACACAAGATTGGTCTGTTTTCGTTCCAAATTTTCTGTTTTCGTTCAAATCTGTGATTTTCTAAATTGTTTACAAAATATAGGGGAATTAGGGATTAAAATGCACTGTATCTCCGTTTGTAAGCTCGCGAAAACTATGTCCAATCGATTTTCCGGACATTTTCTCTAAAGGGAAGAATATTTTCATAGATTTGGCTCATGTAGGAGGGAAGATATTGAATTTCTTCGCGGTTTATACCTTTTTCCCCATTGCACAGTGGTCTGAAAGGGCTAAAAGTGGAACTTTTTTCCTAGCGCATTTGTTTTTCATTTTATCCTCTAAGTGGCTTCAGAACATTTTCTCCTTTAAACATTCATCAAAAGTTAGTCAAAGTCTACTATGAAAAAATAAAAATTATTACTTTTTTGTTTCAATAGATAGAGCTATACTTTATACTACAAAGATATAGAATACGTGAAAATATAAAACTTTGTTGAAAAAATCAAAACTCTATCCCTTTTCAGAACAGAGTTATAGAGGTTGCTTTGAAAGTTATTTAAAAGTTTCTTAAGGGAGGGGGTAGGGTCTAACACTTTCAAAAAATCGATTTTTTAATTTTTTTATTTTCTTTTTGTAAAACATTTCAAGAATGTTGTGTCAAATTTTCAAGTCAATTGAAGCAAAACTGTAGAAATTATAGGCCTTTATCTCCTCCTATCTAATACTGCAAGAAAGCAATAGCAGAAACTTCAAACGCGTTTTTCTCGAAAGCACATTTTTAAAGTCCAAGTTAAATAAAAACGTTGGGGTCCAGAAAAACATCTATTAAAAATATTTTGCTCTGATTTTTTGACTTCAGATGATTCTGTGCTGAGATACAGTGTCCACCGCAAATCCTGTTTTCTAAAAGGCATCCTCGAAAGTGCTCCGTCACCAGCTCATTTTTCAACATTTTTCTACGAAAAAATTACTAAATGTTCTTTTAACAATGCTTTGTATAATGCAAAAAATTTGAATACATTTGTTTGAACGATAGCTCTAGAAAAAAAATCGTGAAAATGGTGTTTTTTTTACCCGTTAGACCCTACCCCCCCCTTCAAAGTAGTTTTAAAACTAAACTATAGTTAGATGATGATTTACACGAATGAGATGTTCTAAAATTTGTTGGGACATTCAAATCACACGTGTTTTGCACAAGATTTCAACATTCTACGACGATTCCTAGCAAACTTATTGCAACTTTAAGTTTTATCTTTGCTCAACTTCACAAGCGTTTATTGCAAAAACGTGCAAGTGGATTTTTAAAACTAGTAAATTAAGTTAAAGCTTGAACTAAGTACGACAAATTGGTGTTGGCGCCATTTGTCTCCATGAGGTCATATTTGAGCACAACAAACATTTATTTGATGTGTTTTGCGTGTTTCCGTACAAAAATTGATTTCCATGCTACGCAGAACGAAGACAGAATGAAGGCAGAAGGCAGAACCTGAACCTTGTATAGTGAATGTATTTATGTATAAAAATGTATAAAAAAAATTAAACTCAACAGCCAAAGAATTACTGAGGAATAGTAAACTACATTCATATATTTTTTTCCACAATTTTTCTTCAAACTTCAAATCATAATAAATTTTTATAAAAATTTCGGACTTAAAACTTAGAGTCAAAATTCGGAGTAAAAGTCAATACGAATAAAATAAGTCCCGTTCGAATTTCAATTTTTTGCTGTAATGTGATAATTATTTCTTTAAAATAATTTAATTCAAAAATCATAATTTCTTGAGAAATTATCTCGAAAGAAAATCTAAAACACAAACAACCGTCTTTCAATGGAATCCGGAAGTTTGCGCCAGCAGCCAGTGACGAATTGTGTGTGTGTGATTGCAAGAGATGAACTGTAATTGAATTTACGTCAATCAACTGACGGTCTGACGGAATGTTGCTTGAGAACCCGGGAGCCTGATTGGGGATGATTTTTCAACTGTCATAACAAGAGCTGATAAGATAACGCTCGGGAGTCCCTGGAGCGTAAGCAAAAAAAAAGAAAGTCGAAAATTGTTATTTGTACCGACAGGATTTTGGTTTTTTTTATTTTGATATAAGTGGGTTAAGGGATATGTTCATATTAAAAATCATTAAAATTTAAAAAAAAAACTCATTCTGAACAATCGGCATACAGATGAGAAATATTGGTTTCAATTTTATTGAAATTTTTTTTATTTAAATTATCTTTTTAAACAACTTTCTTGTTGATTTTTTATTCAACAACTAAAAGCTATCTAAGTACATATATCTTTTTTTTTTAAATAAAAGATTTACAGTGAGAATATAGAAACTTGCTTTCTTGTCCTGTAAAATTTGTTTCAAGATTAGTATGTTGAAGAAAAAATACAACCATCTGCGCCTCATAAAAAGTATCCAAAATCTCACCTCCTTTTATGCAACCATTTTTTAAAACACAAATGTTCTCCTTTCTTTTTTCGTACTGACAAAAAAACAGGCCCCAGAAGCTGGTATGGCACGGTTCCAGCACCCTCGGCGAGCGGGCGATGGACACGTACTGCGACGCCTGGCACTCCGGATCGCCGGACAAGGTGGGCCTGGCCAGCAGCTTACTCGGCAATAAATTACTAGATCAGGAGCGGTATTCCTGTGATAATCGGTTCGTGGTGCTCTGCATCGAGGCACTGTCGCAGGACCGGAGGCGGAAACGGGACGTCAGTAGGTGAGTTACAAAAGTCGAGCAATTTCCGCCACCTTCTTATTACTCCTCCTCGAGGATCAGTCCCCTAACAAGGGGCCAGGTTTTTGGTCGTGGTTTTCAACGTGGCCAAATTCTGGACACTATATACCTACAGTACTGGAAGGTTGGTTTTCTCGTAGGGATTGGCTTTTCGTCATGTCGCCTTGCGCTTGCTGTCTCCCGGCCGAAGCAGCTGATGTGATGGTAGGGGAAGTGATTTGTGGCCCTGTCCACAGATCAAGGAACGGATTTAATATACTGCACCGGAAGCCAACATTTTAGACCAGTGGAGCAGGGTTACCAGCTGAAACTGAAATTAGATGTCTGTGTTTTGACTTGAAAAGAGGAACTTGATTTAGTGTAAACTTTTCGAAAATTGCGTCCTAACAATTGTCTCTAGTGAAACAGATCAAACGGAAATCAAAATATTACAAAACATGAACGATTGATTTATATGAACCTATGCAAAGTTCTCGACTAGACAAAATACTAATTGTTCAATAATATTTAATTTATTTTTTATCAAACGTAATTTTTAAAGAAAGCGTATGTTGAAGAATTGTGGAATATTAGCTTCTTAACCTTTTACGCTGGAAAGAGTATTAGGTACCTTAACTCAAGCTTACCAGATTGTCCGGCTTTACCTGGTCCGATCCGGTTGCCCTTATTTCGTTTTGAAAAGCTGCCCGGATTCATTCACATTTCTTGCAAAATCAAACCAAAAAAGCAAAATGACTTAATACTATTTCTTAAGTTTTGGCGCAAGTTTTAGTAAAATGAATAGTAACGATTTTTTGAAACCCCAAATTAAGATTCAAAATCTTTTGGTGTTTCGATGAGAAAATATGAATTAAGATGTTTTTCCTGGGTTTACCCAAATTTGCCAGAATATTGCCCGGATTTTGAGTGAAATTTTTTTAAATTTTTTTTTATAAAATAGCCCGGATTTGGCCCGACCCGTACACGTCCGGGAAAAAATTTAGCAACCTTACCTTACAGTTCAATATGTAAAGTATCTCGTATTTCCTTGTTATAAGACAGCCCAAAAATTTCTAAACTGCTTACAGTTCTTTACTTTCTAGAAAACGTTATAAGTTATACTTTTTTACAACTGTTTAGATACTATTTTAACAAAACTAGAGATGTACCGAATAGTGGTGTTCGCCCAATAGTGAACCTTTTCAACTATTCGGTTGAATATTTTGCCAAATTTAAAAAAAAAACAAAGCGATTATTCAAGATTCCTTCTATTCCTTCCATCTAAATGCCCCTCAAATGTCTCTCTTATATTCAAGATTTCAAGAGTTCAATTTCATTTCAGCGCGCTTTTTCGAAAGACCGGATAATTTTCAAAGTTTTGCCACTTACTGTATGAAGATGAGTTTGAAGATAAAAAAAACTACGATTCGACATCATTTCATAAAACTATGCAGAAAATCATCAAAAACTCTCTGGAGCCGCAAGTAAATAAAATAATGATTTCCTACTTCAAAATTTATTAAATGTAATAATCTGGTTTCACAAACAATTTTTATCTGCTCGTAAACGAATTGAAACGATTGTTATCTTTCAGGAAAATCTGAAATAAAACGATTTGGAACATGTTATTAGGGTGGTCGGATTTACCGGTTTTTTTCAAATCCAGTATTTCGGTATTTGGAATTTTCAAAACCGATAAAACCGGTAAAACCGGTATTTTTCAAAGTATACCGAATTCATGAAAAGGTTGCGTCTAATTGCAGTAGTAATGGCATAAAATGCGCAGAATTTATAACGCAATAGATTTTGCAACATTTACAATTGAAAAATATTGCATTAAGCCTTTAAATTATCACTTTGAAATAAATCTATCATCACCCTCATGATAATCATGATATTTATCATCGTCATTTTATTATTTTAATTTCACATTGAGGATGCAGAAATAATAGAAGTTTCATATAGTTTGAGACGAATTTTTGTCCTAAACTCTGTAGAACAGTATTGAAGAATAGATTTTACAGATTTAGTAAAAGTTTTTATAGTCTTTCATGAAAATGATACGAAATATGATATACAAAAAGATTTTCCGTTGAAAAATGACTTAATCAATTACCAAACAAAACTCAAACACTGTCACAAAGTTTTTGGTTGACTCACAAAACTACAGATTATTGTTGTCTTAAATACGGATGTTTTCCTCGCAACCTAGGTCGTGATAGCATTATGTTTGCCTTTCCAAAATTAAAACAAACAAATAAAAAAGAAAATCTTTCAAAAAATCAGTCAAAATTCAGCAATAAATATAGTTGTTTGGATCTGATCCATACGCTCTTTGTTGCTATAATACTGTTACAAATTTATAAAAACTTTTTTACTGCTTTGTCGGAAAAAGAAAATGCTTCAACAGCATTAAAAATAAAAACCACAGAGTTTCATCAATTAACTTGAAAATATTGATAGAGAAATTTCATACGAATATTTCAACATGTGTTTAAATGCTGGCTCTATTGAAACATTTTAATTTTTAAAACAAAGTAGGAAGTTTCTAATCAACATTTTTGGTTTTTAATTTTTGAAAGCCCTTCACCGTTTAGAACGATTTTGAAGCACTTGGCCTGTTTATAGATAAAACATGTTCGCATCTTTTGACCAAATTCCAGTTTTCCAATGAAAACTACTGTGATATAATAATCAAGCAATCTTAAATTCCTTGTAGCTGTTTCTTTTTTCAGTCATTGTTCACTTGTACAGTCTTGAAATGTTGTGAAGCGTTAGTTCGATAGCTGAACTGAAATGTGTAAAGTTTCATGAAAATATTTCATCTGAGTGAGAGATGGCAGCTTGTCAATGCTTTTTTAAACGCCACTCTAGCTTTAATTCAAAAAGTACATCGGCAAGTTTTAGCAACAATCATATCTCACATACTTAAACCTTGTAGCAAGGTTTATTAAGCTTAGAGTTTGAAACTGATTGAACAAAATATAAGTATTTGTACTCATACATTTTTGGTAAAAAAAACATTTAGCTGTGTCAATTTTATTACAGTGCTGTTGATGAAAAGATGATGAAAAGTTAATGAAAAATTTACCGGAAATCCCGGTTTTTTACCGTCCCAAAAGTCGGTATTTCCGGTATTGGAAAATGGACGGTTTTACCGGTTTTACCGGTTTCGGTAAAACCGGTTAGACCACCCTACATGTTATATACAAGTACTAACGTATGCGTAAAAAAATGACTTTTTTTGAATGGTTGTATTGAAAAAACTAAGATAGATACAAAAGTTACTATGGAATTTAATAATTAAGTTTATTTTAAAAAAAAACTGTGGCTCTGCGAGCGGGATCGAAGTAAGCTGCGGTTGAGTGCGGTTGTTTTTCTCTCACGGTCCTGATTTTTCGCGTTTCCAGTGGTTTTGCCAAGACAAGTTTTTTTACTCGATTTATTGTGTAAATGTATCAACTTAAAGTGAAAAAACGCGGATCAAACGACTCTTTTTTAGAAAATTAGTGGCTTTTGAAAGAAGTGCATGAATGAAAGTTATGGCATTCGGCAATTTTTTGTATAGCATGCAGTGCGAGAAACGTGTTGATTGCTTGTTTTGCTGGGAAGGGAAAGTTTAATAGTGCTTAAAGGGAAATTTTCTTTTGGTTTAAGTGTTATATTAGTGAAATAAACTAAACGGAATTCCTTCATGATTCTTTTGAATGTGTTTATTGGATATTTTAAAGAGCATGTCAAACCTTCAAAATCGGGGATAAAATCTGATTGCTTTGATGTGTTTTTTTTTTTTTTGCTGGTTTGGTTCCGTTTGGAGAGAGTGGCTTATTTTGATAATGTGTATAATAAAATGGGCCAAACAAATTTGTTTAGTATTGGAATTTACTTAAATGAAAATTGAGTGCCACCTATGGATTGCTCAAGGGTAAAATCAGAACAAAGCATACCCGAGTTGGAGTCACCAAGTTTATCCAAGCTAAGTATTTTAGTATTAAGATCTTTCAATATGAATCCTTTTGATAGTTTCTTCCTCACTTATTTAGCCATAAAAGCTTATAGTTTTTAAAATGGTAGAAAATGACGGGTTCAGTCATGCAGTGGACTTTCACAATTATTCCGCAAAATCTTTTGGAAGAGTTGATTCCAAAAGATTTTGTGGTGGTACTAATTTTTTCTCTGTTATTCCAATATTTATTTTCAAGAGCGAGTAAAGGCGCTATATCCAAGGTCGATGACCAGAGATGATGGTGCACAATAATCCGAAACATGTAGTTTGATAAAACTTTCAGTAAAGTAATTTTAAAATTGGAATTTATCAATTGATTCTATCT
Source organism: Uranotaenia lowii (assembly GCF_029784155.1). Lineage (NCBI taxonomy): Eukaryota > Metazoa > Arthropoda > Insecta > Diptera > Culicidae > Uranotaenia > Uranotaenia lowii. Next base: position 39,516,120 of record NC_073693.1, read on the forward strand.
ATACTGCAATGTTTTGGATTTCTGTGCAGAAAATCCTCATTTCCACCCACAGAAGGACGAGTTCACATGGGCCACCATCAAGGAGCACAGTAAATTATAGCAACTGTGCTTCCAACGTGAAAACATCAAACATTTTAAAATCATGGAAACGTATGGTACTGTTGTCCACGTTTCTTCCTCCCTTGGTTCCAGTTGTCTCTGCGTCCAATACTGCACAGTGGGCCCGGCCGAGTTAAGATGAGTAGTAAATGTACTTTTACTACTCACCGGGATGCTGACAAGATCTGGCTGTGTATGTATCATAAGCATAAGCATAAGCAAAAAAAACTGTGGCTCTGCGAGTGACCTTCCGGCAATCAAACGAAACATTCAAAATGGCAGCTTGTATCATCTTACAGGCTTCAATGGAAATGTGTAAAATTACGTCTAGATCTAGGTGGCCAAACCATGTGTCCCGCGTCATTTTTTTTGTGGCCCGCGCCTTTTTTTTTGTTGCCCACGTCTTTTTTTGTGGCCCGCGATGCTTTTTTTCAGAATCGAATATTTCTCCTCCACATCATGTATAAAAAAACGGCAATATCAAGCAAAAGAGAAACATTTTTTATTTTCAATTTTTACAACATGGGGATTTTTTTTTATTATCTGACAATTTGCGCCGGGGGTCTTCAGATTTTCTCCAAAATTGAAATTTTGGTTCATTTTTGCGACTTAAAAATACATGTATTTTTTCAGATTTCTAACATTTTTATTTTTTGAGTTAGCTTCGGTTAGATTTTTTCGTAAATAAAAAATAACCATTTTTCAAAGCTACATAACTCTGTTGTTTCTCAATGGAAATTATAAAATAGCACATCAAAATGCATTGAAATTTTATCAGCTTTCCAAATAGAATAGTTGAAAAAAATTAAATAATGACCTTCAACATGAAAAGTTGTAAATAAACTTTAAATGGCGTCTAAAAGTACCGTCTGCACCACCGAATATTTTGCAAAAAATACCATTGTATAGCTCGATTCATGATGCAACTTTCATCTGAAGACACCAAAGTGGGCCATTAACACCTTGAAGAGTTATGAAAGAAATAATGACAATAAATCTCTTTTTTTGCATCGAAAACAAACAATGGTGGAACAACTGCACTCACATATGGAGATAGCAAGCACTTCTAACAACATGGAAACAAAAGAACTTACCAAAGCAGGTAAAAAACACTACTTTTTCGTGCTTTGTTGTGTGTTTACAGCAAAACTGACTTTAAATTTTAACTAAAATTCTGAGTATCGTATTGTTTAAGTGATATAACTAATAATGGGAATGTTGCTTTACAACCTGGTCATATACTATGTAACTTATTAATTTTTCGAGCAAAGATCATTGTGAAGCTTAATCAATGCCAATAGTAGAAGGTCCAGTCCCTGTGTTTGGGATCATAAAAATGTGATTAAAAAAATGAAATATAGACGTGCTTTACATAGTGTTTATATCGGGAGCTAAGCACTGGACACCAAAATCCTTTCCCTTTGATCAAAAAGTATGAGAAAGTGGCACAAATGTTGTAGAAATAATCAAAGAGCTCAGTATAGCCAGCCCAGGCTGTAAAATGATGAAAATATGATACTTTTACCGTATTCGTTTTCTACATTCGCCCAGTTTTAAGGTTTACCATACTAAAACGAACATAATTCGTCGTCAGTGTTTTGCTACCTCGATCGCTCACACAAGAATCTTCAGTGTTCCACCGTCCATTTTAAATCAAATCTGGGGAATTACGGATGCAAAACTTAGCGCATAAACTTCTAAAAATGACAGTAAAATGTGCATAACTTGTTGTGACCTGGTGCAAAACTGGGTATAAACGCATACGTTAATAGATTTTTGGATATAACATGAAGTCAGTTGAGCTGCAACAATCTACCGCCCCTTCTTTCATAACAGTCCCATATACAAAAATAAGCAAGCGAGACAATCAGCTTTTTCAGCATAAACGAAAATCGTTTCTAGGTTGTCATAATAAATCGTTAGGCCTGAAATTTTCGAAATTGGGTTATTGGTAAGGTCGAGAGCACCATTTTTATTCATTATGGGACTGTTAATCGACCATATTTGAAACCTTTTTCGAATCTACTAGCCTAACAGTCCCATACAAAATATATTTTTCTCACCAAGCTACTTTCTAAGACTTAAATTTGATCATTTTTGAACTTCTAAATGCAATTGTCATAAAAAGAAACATACTTTTGCAAAAAAAATATCATGAATTCCACATTGTAAGTTGAATATTTTTACGATTTTTGATTGCATCCAATAGTTTTTCGCTCAGGAAGTCATTCCTAAGAAAGTCAGACCTGCCTTCGAAAACTAGTGTGCATCATTCGACATCAAGTGAGTTGAAAAATGTTTAAATGATTCAAAGCAATAAACCAAAGACTATTTCGCCGAAAGAAACATTGAAAAGTAACCAAATCCGTGGTATTTCACATATGGGACTGTTATTCAGGTATATTTCATATAGGACAGCCACGAATTGTTATTTTTTTTCGAAATTTCTAGAACAAAACCTCTTTTTTTAGTCTTTTATGTTGAAGCCTTATGTTGACCTAAAATGACGAAAATTCATATGGGACTGTTATGCGTGTAGGGGCAGTCTGAAAATGACGAAAACATAGTGTTTTTTACCTGCTTTGGTAAGTTTTTTTGTTTCCATGTTGTTAGAAGTGCTTGCTATCTCCATATGTGAGTGCAGTTGTTCCACCATTGTTTGTTTTCGATGCAAAAAAAGAGATTTATTGTCATTATTTCTTTCATAACTCTTCAAGGTGTTAATGGCCCACTTTGGTGTCTTCAGATGAAAGTTGCATCATGAATCGAGCTATACAATGGTATTTTTTGCAAAATATTCGGTGGTGCAGACGGTACTTTTAGACGCCATTTAAAGTTTATTTACAACTTTTCATGTTGAAGGTCATTATTTAATTTTTTTCAACTATTCTATTTGGAAAGCTGATAAAATTTCAATGCATTTTGATGTGCTATTTTATAATTTCCGTTGAGAAACAACAGAGTTATGTAGCTTTGAAAAATGGTTATTTTTTATTTACAAAAAAATCTAACCGAAGCTAACTCAAAAAATAAAAATGTTAGAAATCTGAAAAAATACATGTGTTTTTAAGTCGCAAAAATGAACCAAAATTTCAATTTTGGGGAAAATCTGAAGACCCCCGGCGCAAACCCGTCAGATAATAAAAAAAAATCCCCACATTTTACATATTGATTTGTACTTTGCTATCACGTATTATGCAATCAACATTTGTTATTTAGTTACTTATTGCCAGTGGTATTGAAAGTGGCCTCCACTATTCTAGGAGCTTTGAGAGTGTTCAAGCGGAAACTAAAATATTTTTGAGGAGTTAGGAAAGTTTTCAGGGAGATATACTCATAAATTACTAAAGAACTCGAATAACTCAGTACACTAAAATGATAATGAGAAAGTTAAAAATTATTAATGTTTACTTTGAGCTGAAAATTCACCGTATTTCAAATCCGCTCACAAAGTTTTCACAAAACATGAATTTAGTATTTTTGACTTTTTATCCGAAGTTCTCATTTCAGTTGTCAGCTTCGATTGAAAAAAAAAACCAAACAGGAAAACCGAAGCTCAAAAGAATTGAAATCTAGTTTGTAAAATTATCACATTATATTGAAATCACATCATTATCAGAGTTATATTGATACAAAACTTCTACTATTTGAAATTCGAACTCTATTTTCGAAACTTTGTTTTCCAATAAAAGTTATTCAGCTTACTAAAATTTATTCAAAAAATATTAAAACTCTGCAATTTATGTATACTAAACTTTAACAGAAAAGGGTAACATTTTGTAAATTAAATCGAAATGAAATATCTTAGTATTTGTAACTTATTTTTAATTTATGTGCAATGGTATATAAACTAATAGACAGTGTTGATCCAAGTCTAAAATCATCAATTTTGAGTAAAGTTTACCTGACGACTCTTCATGTTTCATTGTACATCTGGTGCAAAACTCGATTTTTTTATTATTTTTTTGAAAAATATTCGTTTTTTCTCTAAATTTGTGGGGAGTTAGAGGATAAACAAGCTCCACCAAAAAAAAATTACAAGCAAGATGGCTGATATATTTAGTTTCCCTCAGATTGTGGAGCTTTTTCATCTGTAAGTTCACCAAAATCAGGAGAGAAAATAATTTAGAAAATATAAAATTAGCGGCCTAATAAGATTTTTGCAATTAAAATATTCTATTAAGTAAAATTTATCAAAATTTCAATTTTACATAATTTGGTACCTACATATTACGGAGAATGAGAACTTTTATAAAAAAAAATTTCATATTAATTCGCTTTTAAGTTTTTGTGTTTGATATTCTCCATATATTTTTCAAGAATTTGTATTTTCAATTCGAATGTGAAAGTATGTTAAACAATTCTTGCATAAATGGCTTTCCCACTTTTCGATTTTAAATTTGTCAAATCGGAAATTTTAAAAGAACGACCATTAAAGTTTTAAATTTTTAGATTAGGTACTATAAAAATCTCTTAAAAAATGCTATGTAGGTGAAATATTGTTGAGGAAATGTGAAATTTAATTCATAACCCATGTATTGAGTCTGAATTGGAATGAAAACCTAGCTGATCCCGAAATTCCAGGAACAGTACCCAAAATCAGGATCAGGATTTAGGATCAGAAGGCGGGCTCTTATTGGGTCTAAATTCGAATAAATATTAAGGTAAAGAATTAAGTGTCCAGAATCAGGATCAAGAAACAAGATCAATATCAGAAGTCGGAATTAGAATTCTGGATCAGCTTCTAGATCCGAGATTAGGGCTTAGGATCAGGATCCAGAATCAAGAACCGGGTATAAAATCTAGGATCAGGATTTGAGGTCAGTATTTAGGACCTGGTTCTTGGATTAGGATCCAGGATCAAAGTCCGGGATTAGGGGATTAATAAGGGATTAAGATAAAAAATGGTATTCAAAATCTGGAATCAGTATCAAAATCCGAAATGAGGATTTAAATCCAGGACTCAGGATCAGATTCCAGAATAAAGAATCATGATGAGAATCCAAAATATAAACCAGCATTAGGATCCGGGATTAAGGTCAGGGTCAGATCAACTATCAGAATGAGGAATCAGAATAAATTAATTTTTATTTGTAAATTTTTAGTTCCGTCATTTCGGTCAAAGCATATTCATGAAAGAATTTCAATTATATTAGAATTGAAAATTGGTAAAGATAGATAGAATAGTTCCAAGAAGTTTTTATAGATATTGAAAAGAGCGAAAGAGCATTTTGCGAGAAAAACTTATGCTCATACATGTAAGTTTCGGATCAACCATATCTCATTGTATATGTGAAGGTAGTGCAACCTCAATCCCGGTCCATTTTCTCCTAAATGATGAGATGTTGCCGGGTAAAGTATGGCGTACGTTGGTACGTTAATAAGTTTTCTTCGCAAAATGCTCTTTCGCTCTTTTCAACATCTTTAAAAATTTGCATCTAACTATTCTATCCATCTTTACCAATTTTCAATTATAATATTCCTCCTTCAAGAATATCCTTTCACCGAAATACCGGAACTGAAAATTTACGAATCAATTAAACGGCAATTAACTTATCTTACGAATCAGAATTCAAGAATCAAAATCAAGACCAGGAGCCAAGATAAAATATTTGGAATTCGGGATCAGAAAAAGAATCCGGAATCAGGATATGAGATACTGGATCAGGATTTTTGTATACTTTTTTACTTTGAAACGAATTAGCCTATAGCTTTCACTTTGAATCCTTGATCAGGGCCTACGATCAGGATTTAGAATAAACAATCAAGATGCGGGAGAACAAGGTTGTAATTGGATTTATTTAAGTTTCAAGACCATGATCAGGATCCATAATTCTAGAGTGTTAAGTGATCAGAATACGGGATCAGAATCCGGTATCAGGATCTACGCTATAAATCACCATCTGGATAAGGGTCAAGATCAGCTGCAATTTGAGGTCAGGGTCCGAGATCCTAGACCTGGTTCAGAATCAGAACTCGGGATTAATTCAGAATCTATAATCAGGATCCTGGGTCGAGATCAAGGTTCAGGATCACATTCCGGAGCAATCAGGATATTTATCTTGTTTCTGATCAAAGTCAGGAGTAGATTTAGGACCTGGATTGAAATCAAATTGGGGTTCAGGTTCCAGAACAGGAACAGCGTTAGGAACTGGTCCTTGTACGCCTCGGTGGTCAAGTGGTTAGCATGGTAAGACGATAATCGCTGGTCCACTGATGACATGGGTTCGATTCCCATCTCAGTACTGGATGTGAAATGTTAATCTTAAGTTGTCCACGTCATTTATTCAATCTGTAAAGCCTAAATCGGCTAAGACGGTGTATGTATATTTCAAAAAAAAAAAATGACACTTTTAGGACCAGTTCCTAATGCTGATTTTTTTTTCAATCGTTCTGGCCGTGCAGCAATGTTAGTTGAAGTGATAAAAATGAAAAAGGTGTGTGATACAACAGTAAAATAAGATTGAACTTATTAATTACAAGAAATACTTTGACAAAATACATGTCGTAGTAACTCTATTTACGTTGCCCTTGCGGTCTCCAAATTTTGGTTTCTGGTATATATTTTTATTCTACAATTCTCGTTCGTTTGTTTTAACAATTGTGAATTATGATTTTCAATATTTTCAATAATCTTTGGAACTAGGGTACCGGACCTATTTGGGACCGCTTTGGGATGAGGCTATGCTATTGTCTGAAATAAAAAAAAAAGTACATGTTACAGTTTTTGACTGCTTTAGCCGTTTGTTGGAATGTAACAAGATTTAATCCTTAAAACTCGTTTCTTCGATCATTACTCTGATCGGTATTTTGGACCACCAGACTTTTATTTTTAACCGTCCATTGGACCTATTTTGGACCACCCTTAAACTAAATAAGTTTTTTTCTCAATTTTGCGATATTTAAGACAGCAATTGATGCGCAAGTATGCGATTAGTTTAGTTAATCTTATCATTCTTATTCTTGTAGTCAAGTTTTTTTTCACTTAAGTTCATTCTTGAACTATTTTTTTCATTTTTTCTCCAGCCTCTATTAAGGTACACTTGTGTGTTGAATATTTTTTGCGACAAGCATCTGTTTTTTTCTACAACTTATTATGCTTTAAAACATTAATTTTCGATAAGAATAGAGTAAAAACAGAAAAATTCCTCTGTTATATAGTTTGTTTCAAATTGAAAAATTGCGACAGCACAATGCAATTTCGACAAAATTTGTGCTCAGGGTTAAATACTGGCCAATTGGCTTATCTTTAGGATCAATTTTTAGAACGAAAATTTCCTTCAGGCGACCAATGATAAGTTAAGAAAGTCGAACATCATCAACTCCGCGACATCAATTGATGCATTCTGATTTCCAAAACCTTAAGAGGATTTGATTTAGCTTCAATTCTTTAGAATGCATTAGTTCAAAAAAGATAAAAATACGCGAGAACAATGCAACCATCTAAAAGCCATGTTTTTTTCGCTGAAAAATTCATAAAAGTTCAGTTTTATCTTTAAAACAACTTTTGTTCTACGAAAAAATTTAACGTTGGAGTAGATTTTTCAACTGTTTTTTTTTTTTCAAAAATTGCATTACCATAGGGGCTAACAACTAGATTTTTGGTACTTTTTTGTTTGTAGTTTCTACACATTTTACCAATTTTTTCCTAACTTTCCTCATTTTTCCTCAAAGCTATAGTTGTTTTTTTTATTTTTAAATTGTTCAACTATTAACTGAGTTATTTCAACTGTAACTAAAATTAAACTCTTCTTTTTGTTACAGTTGAAACCATTTTTGTTCTGAATGGTTGTAACTTTTAAACCAAAATGCCAATAGTTTTACATCAAGCATTAAAAACAATGACCTTATAAAAAAAATTGTTTACTTCAAGAACATAAGTAATTGGGCAGGGCCTATTTTCGACATGAGTCAAATTGCTAATAAAACAAGTTGGTTTTTGTTCTTCGAGCTTGCTAACTAGCTTTCAAGTGTTTTATCATAGCTGTGAACATGTTTGTAGTTGTTAAATTTTTTACAGCTATGCAGAAAACCTTTTGAAGGTTGACTCCAACAATGGTACGTCCTCCTAAAATGTTGATTCAGACCAACTTTGGAAAATCAAAACTTTATTTTCAATTTTCTCTCCCTTAACAGCCTTAACTCCCTTAATGGAATGATAAATATGGTTGGAATCATAAGAAGTTGATTCAACTAGGTATATTTGTTCAAAATTTCCATGATTAATATGATTTATGATAGAAATATTGGAAAAAAGCTGCAAGGTGGGGCGAAATATGTATCCGGACCAAAATAAGTCTGTTAATGTGGAGAAAAAAACTTCCTCCAGCATCTATTTGAAATATTGATCTTATTTTAAAAATTGACATTCAAACTCTGAATAATGAAAGTCTGAGTTATACAGGATTTGATTTACATGTATTTTTTTTTTGTCTGTGTTGTATATTCTACCTTTTTCATCTCGATGACTAATTCTGATTATAAAAATGTAATTGTAATTTTTTTTTTGACATGAGATTGGTTTTACTATTAGGTATTGTTAAAATAAAAAAAATTTAGAATTCAAAATATGAATGACCTCTGGGTTTTCCCAGATTTTCAACATACCAATATTGTTTTCCATGAGTAAAATTGCATATGGACTGATGAGGTGTTAGCAAATTTTTTGAAGCTGGTCTCCCTATAAAATTGAGTATCAACCAAGCAACTTGAGTAGACCAAGTGAGCAACACCGGGCGGGAGTTGAGAGTCGCAGCTATTTACCGGCCACATTCTTCTTCTATCGTGGCCAGTGACTTACTAGCCGGATAGAATAGAACCATCAAGTGACGTGGAAAAGGACATCGCAACATCACACATACATACGTACACTCACACACACACACGCGTTACGTTACGCAAAGGGGACGAGCGACGGCCGGCGGACCCGTGATTGATGTCCCAGGACTCTGACACCATTACGAAGATGTCACTTTGCTATTCCTGACTTTGGCTAGCGACCTAGCGAAAGGATCAACGACAACTCGGTCACTTCCGCTTATCGCCACCCACCCACCTTTGCAAGGCATTTTGCATTCGTGTGAGGCTTGTTTTCTGGCGTGTTGCCAATTCCGGTGCAATTTCAATCAATGTGAATTATGGGAATCACCTTCTCCGCGCGTAGCGCAGCCTCTAAATGCTGTGCTGAGGCCTTTGGCGATGCTACAATAGTTGCAATTGCACTTCTCCGAATCCATGGGGTTCGTAACATCCGTCGGCGGCGTGATCGGAAGTGCGCTTCCCGGGGTGACACGGGATCGTTCGCATTTGGAACTCGCGATGACTGACTGACTGACTGATGGACTGACGGCCACGAACTTCTGACGTGGCAGCTTGATGGACGCAAATGGCAATTATTTCCGAGCAATTTTGCGACCTATGCCAATGGAGGCTGTGAAAAGAGGCCGTCTTCCTTCGACGGTGACGAAGACATCAATCCTGAGAATAAATGTTGGGCTGCGTTTTTCTTGGCATCGGAACTAAACTTAGTTTTATTTCAGTTCATTTTAAACACGATTTGTTTGACAGTGTCATTCATATGTTAAAAGTGAAACACTTGGATAAGAATTCCACTCTCTGGAGCCACTAAATTTATTTTACGCTGGCTACAATTTATAGCTTTAAATAATTTTTTAAAATTATTTCGTTCGTTTTTTCCACAAAAATATTGATTTCACATCAGAATTTCGAATCTAAATAAAATTATACCTGATCAAGCGAGACAGGAAAATCAAAAACATCAAAGATATCGTCTTTAGTCTAAAATATTTGTCCATTAAACTCAACTGTCTCAAAATATTACTGAAGCACTCAGCTCTATCTGGACGAACCTGACTATGTTTATCTACATTTTAAAACAAAAAAATGTGCTTTATATTTAGCGTATAGCACGCACCCTTATTTTTGGCTTAAATAAATGGAAAAAACTGCGTCTTATAAACCGTTAAATATGGTAATTTTAAATTTTGAAATGATATTTCAACCATGATATCTCAAAGTCTAAAAATAAAGGTTTGTCAAAATCGAGACAAATTCTTGGAGCATTTTAGATTATTTAGATATGTTGAAATATATTTTCCTAGTTTTTAATCCTAAATATGATTTAAGGTTTGAAATTTTTCACTTTACAATATTGATAAAACGTTTTGATTCCAAGTTGTTAATTTAACACTCCAAATTTGATTTTTTTTTTAAATAATCATTCTCATCCTTTGGTCTAAAATTTAGAACATTGTTTTCACTTGCTAAATTTTTTAACTACTTAAGTTATGGTTCTAATGTGTGTTTCTAAACTGGATTGGAACTAATAAATTTAGAAATGTGATACATTTCTAGCTCAGGTAGCCAGCCTGGAAATATGTTCAGAGTTCTTATTGAAGGACTTAAACTTAACAATAAAACTGTATAGTTTGAAAATCATATTTTTGGCATTTAAATTTTCAGATGATTTTTTTAAAATAAAAAATAGAAGAGAATAGAAGATTTAAACCTATTTACTTTTGATTTCAATTTTAACTTATTACATACTTGAAACTGCATGTTTCATTGTTTCAATTTGATACTGATTCTGTTTCTGAAAATTGTATTTTTTAGCCGTAAAGATGTAATTTAAAGCATAAATAATAAAGTCTACAGATGATGATAATGATTTCCCAACTTTTTTTTTGCTAGCTTTACAATTATCCACAGATTTGTTTTTTTTTTCATAGTTAAATTTTTGTTAAAAGAGCTTTGAAAAATTTGTTTAAGGTTTTTTTTTCTATTTTTTAATTAGGTTTGATCCAATCAGGTATCAGGTATCAGAATGGGGGTAGGCTTAATAGCGGCACGTTATCCAAACATACGGGAAAATTGTGCCTAGCCTTTTTTTTTATCCAAGATTTCATCATTTACCTGAAAAACCTATAAAAGGAAGAAATAAATTCAATCTATTTAAGATGGCATAAAGCCTTTCCACTAGGGATTATTAGCATTAAAGCTCTTTTCTACATTCGGTAAGGAATGATAGAATGTTTTTCAAGTTTAATTTCTTAAACTCAGATTCGCTTAAAGCGTAAGATCCCAGAGTACGAAAACGTAGTCTGGCAAATGAGGGGCAGTTACATATAAGATGGAAGGGATCTTCCACATCTGATTCACAACTACCACATACTGGAGATTCAGCACGCTGAATGTTGTGCATGTGATAGTTGAGTTTACAATGACCGGAGAGTGCTCTGATCAAGATGCTGCAATGAGATTTATTTAAAGTTAATAAGTAACTCGATATGATTGGAGATGGTTTTTCTAAAAATAATTTAGTTTGACGACAAGTGTCCAACTCTTCCCAGTATCGTTCATGCTGGTTAGAGGACCAAGTTTGAATTTGGTTTCTGAACCAACATGGTGATATTGGGACAGCCGGCTCTGGTCCGTAAAATTCCTTTTCCGACCCAGCTCTAGCGAGTTCGTCGGCGCATTCGTTTCCAAAAATTCCCTTATGTCCGGGTACCCATAGAAGGTTTAATCCATTGCCTTCAGCAAGTTCTTCGATTGCTTTCCGGCATGCGATTACCAGTTTTGATCTAGAACTGGAAGCACTGAGTGATTTGATAGCTGCTTGGCTATCTGAACAGAAATAAATTGTTCTGAACATAATCTTCTTTTGAAGTGCAATTTGCACTCCATACATAATAGCATATAGCTCAGCCTGAAAGACTGTACAATATTTTCCTAGAGGTTGAGCATGTTCTATGTTCAACTCGTGACAGTAAATTCCTGCACCTGCACGGCCGTTTGATAATGAACCGTCAGTATAGAATACAATATGAGAGGACATTTGGTCCTCTACGAAACCTGATAACCATTCTTGAGGAGAAGGAAATTTGACTTTAAACCCCATGTAGGGAAAACTACTCGAGAGTGTTAAATCGTTTGGCGCTAGATTAAACTTGTTTAATTTAACTAATTCAGGCCACACATTTGTATGACTCGATGATCTTTCGATATTTCCTGACAGCCAGAAACCAACTGCCTGTAGACGAAAAGCACATGAGAAGGCTTCCTGTTTTAGGAACAAGTGTAGAGGTTTGATAGAAAACAGAGCCTCTAGTGCTGCAGTAGGAGTTGTAGTGAACGATCCGGACATCCCTAAGAGACACATTCTTTGAAGGTGATTTAGTTTAGTCCGAACTGTTGCAACTTCTCCTTTCTGCCACCACACTAGACACCCATAGGCCAGAATTGGTCTTACTATTGTGGAGTAAATCCAGTGAATATGTTTGGGTTTGAGTCCCCAGTTTTTTCCGATTGCACGTCGGCATTGTCCGAAGGCCATGCATGCTTTTTTGATTCTGAATTCGATGTGATCAGACCAGTTTAATTTGGAGTCAAGAATGACACCCAAATATTTAACTTGATTAGACACGGTGATTTCGGAACCATAAAACAGCAGAGGGCGCACCCCGCGGGTGATACGTTTTTTAGTAAATAAAACAATGTAAGTTTTTAGAGGATTAACTGAAAGTTCTACATGAGAACACCATCGTTCAACAGAGCGCAGAGCTTGTTGCATTATATCAAATAATGTGCTTATGCACAAACCTCTTACCAGCAGAAGATAATCATCTGCGAATCCATAGGTTGGTATTCCACGGTCATTGAGTTTTCTCAACAAACCGTCTGCAACTAGGTTCCACAAAAGAGGTGATAGTACACCTCCCTGTGGGCAACCACGTGTGCTAACTTTTGTTATTGAAGCCTGTCTTAAAGACGAATGAAGATTCCTGTTACTTAGCATTGCGCTAATCCAGTTAGTTATAACACTAGGCACTCCATGAAGTAGTGCCGCATCCATTATTGATGTAAACGAGACATTATCAAATGCTCCTTCTATGTCTAGAAATGCTCCTAGACATGATTCTTTCTGTGAAAAACTATTTTCAATATTGTGTACTACGTTGTGCAGAAGAGTTAATGTTGATTTTCCTGTTTGGTATGCATGTTGTGTCGCATTAAGCGGATGTTGGACAAGGCATTCTTGCCTGATATGATGATCAATTAAACGTTCAAGTGCTTTTAATAGAAATGAACTTAGACTAATAGGACGAAAGCTTTTGGCTTCGTCGTATGATGATCGTCCCCCTTTAGGGATGAATTTCACGGCTATCTGCCGCCAAAGTTTAGGAATATATCCATGAGCAAAACTGCTTATCATTATTTTCCTTAATATGTGTTTGAAATGATCGAAACCTTTTTGAAGCAAAACTGGAAATAAACCGTCACTTCCAGGAGATTTGTATTGAGCGAAACCATCGATTGCCCATTTGATCGATTCTGTAGTAACTATTTTCCGAGCAAAATGCAAGGAATCTAGACTTCCAGAAAAGAACTCAGGCTCTATCGATGAATCTTGATCAACACATCCTGGAAAGTGAGTATTGAATAGACAACTTAATGTTTCTTCGTCGTTTGATGTATAATCACCACTAGGGGTTTTAAGGTATGAAACCTGATAATCTTTTGATTTGGCTAAGACTTTATTTAGCCTACTTGCTTCGTGCAAGCTTGAAATGTTTGTGCAGTAGTTCTGCCAACTTGAGCGTTCGGCAGCTCTTGTTGCTTTCCGGTAAGCTCTGCGAGCCAACTTGAAGGCATCAAAACCTTCCGTGCGCCTTCGGTTCCAAGAGCGTCTGCAGTTTTTTCGTAATTTACTGAGATTTGAGTTCCACCATGGTGTACTGTTTTTGTTGAATTTCAACGTTCGTACGGGACACGCTTCTTCATAAGAATTTAAAATAATTTCGGTAGTTTTTGCAACCCCGAGCAGACTTTGATGCCTTAATCAATAGCAAACAGTAACCAAAATTAGCTATCAATGCCAAAATGATAGCATAATATGGTGTTATATTTTTACCGATGCCAAGATTAGGTTCCTTTCAAGTATCAAAATGTTTAATTATGATGACAAACCAATACCAAAGTAAGGCATTAATACCAAAATGATAGCACTATTAGGTGTTGATTTTGCAACGACAGCAAAATTAGGCATCATTAAGGTTTCATTCCCTTTCATAGATCAGAAAAATGATATCAACATGATAGCATGATTTAGTATCTAATTTTCTGCGACAAAAATTAAAAATCGAAAATTTAAAACGAGCTGAGAAAAAAACCACGAGTTCAGTCATTACCAACATAGTGCGTGCATTAGTTTGTTTTGATTTCTCTGTGATAGCAAAACTAGGCATCATTTAGATATTTTTATTTTATAAATTTTATTTCCATTTCGCCATATGCCGAACACAAACAAAGAATAAAAATCAATCAAATGAAGATTTTAAATTTTAATGTTAAACACAGCTTCAATTAATTTACATTTAAAACTTAAATTAAAGCTCAAACATGGATTTCAACAACCTGAGATTTTAAATCAATTAACCTAAACATAATACCATAATACCACAAAAAAATTTCTTTCATAAATAATGCTGTAACAGATATCGAACTTTTCTCACCGCACGTTGCTCTCCCTTTGATTTTTTCCGAAAACTACAAAGTTCAAGTTATTTTGTTCGATGAATCATTCGAAAACTCAAACAGGAGAAAGAGAGGAAGTAATAATGTATGAGATAGGAACAAATTGTATACAATTCTGTTAAGCATTTCTAAATGTGTTACAATTTATTGTAAATTTTATTTATTTTTCAGTATTTCCCCCTTGTGATGTCGCTTATCCAAGTAACAAAAGAAGGATTTCAAAATTGTTCAGGCCTTATTTGAGATTCGCAAAAAATATAATGAATATTATGTGTAATTGCAAAGACATCCTCGAGTTTAACCAAAAAAAAACTTGGAGCTTCAAATTGATAGGTACATAGCTAAAATAAGTTCCTGTGATATTACAGCACTGTAAAAGACTATAGTTTTAATCGTGGTTTTTATTTTATTTTCTGAGTTATACAAAAAACAGGTTTCAAAGAGAATTATTTTATTTAACTTTTTTTTTGTAAATTTGTTTGGCACTTATTCACAGAACCGAGCAAACGAATGCCACGACTACCTGCACAAAAGCACAAAATAAGAATAGCAATAAATCGAGATTCCATCATTTCATATTACAAACAATTTTACGTTCGAAAAAGGATTTGCTACGAATTACAAATATAATTAATCTATACGATATATCTTTAAGCTAACACGATTTAACATTTCCCGGAAGATATGTAGCACGCACCACATTGCTACACTGTGATTTTTTACAGTTATGAATGATTTACGTCTACAATACTACTTTCAGCTCAACGCTTAATTCACTTGACCCCAGATGTAGTTGTAGATGCAGTTGTTGAATGAGTCGTTTCCAGCTCTTATCTTCTTCACTGTTTTCTTTCTCTATATTTTTCGGTCTTTCTCATTCTTTCTTCTGCGTAAAAATACTTCCATCGCCATGCATCTCATGCAATTATGCATCTTATGAATTAGTCTAATTTTGGCAATCATAACCTTCATAAAATCTGACTCCATGATGTTTCGATCTACGAATAGATAAAAGAAAAACATAAGTTAGATCTGATTGTACTAGACACTTTTTTTCTGGAATACTTGAAAAAAATGCTGCAGGATCTGGAATACTTGCGTTTGCCAGACCTGCAAACACTTAAGATATCCGTTAGGTTCCGGTATGTTCTTGCCAAGAGAGGTTATTGACGGAACCCATCGCTATAACCGCACGCCGGCTGAATATGAACCGCATCTTAGATGTTGGTTAGTTTAGGTTAGTAGGTTTAAGACCGAGTGCAGCTGGTTGGTTCACCTGTAACAGCATTAGTAGGAGGAGTGCTGGATTAGTAGGAGGATTTTATGCTCATCAGTAACAGGGTGTAGGGAAGAATGACCCTGGCAGATAAACTCCCTTGAAAAAAAAAAAAAATCATCAGTAACAACTATTACAGGACCATCTTAAGAATCTTACCTTTTTGGTCCTTCTTTAGACAGCAGATTTTCTGTCCATATTCCTGAGAATCTAACACAGCAGAACTTTTGAATAGAAGAACCAAAGGCTGGAACGGCAGACTACGGACAAGCAGTTCCCTAGACTTCTGGTAGTGATGGTTCTCGGTCGATAACGGAGCACTTTTCCTGATCGTTTTGATGGTCAACTACTTACGCAAGGGTTTTTGCATTGACTGATTTCCGAGCGTTTACAAATTCAAAGAAACATCCGATCAGCTGCTGGCACGATAGTTTTTTTTCTGTTTTGTTTTGATTTTCTGTTTTGTTTTGAGTTATGGTTAAACACTGTGTTAAATCATATTGTCGTAACTGCAAGCTACATGAAGTGAAAATTATTGGAAGACGTGTAATTTTCACGCAAGTACTGCTTGAAATTAAAGCAAATTGCATGGCTCTTCTTGTTACAAGAAATTTGCTGTAAGATTACATAACTTGTCATTTCTTTTTAGTTTTTTTTTCAAATTACAAGTTCTTTTGCAAATACACGTATTATTAAATATTTATTGGTTTAAAATCCCTGAGAAAAAAGAACAAAAAAATTAAATATTTATATCAGTGTAACACTCATGCATTCTTGCAGCAAATTTCCTGTAACAAACAGGACCATTTCATTTTCCAAACGTCACAAATTGTCACTAGAAATCATTTCTAGCGTAACATTTCAAAAGGGCGAAACTGCCAAATGTAAACAAATCGAGCTAACGGTCATTCCGGATGTACGTGGTTGCACTTTACCTAATTAACGCGGTGTCATCTTAAAATCACTTAAAACTTTCAAAAAATTGATAAAATTCTATTGGGCGAAACTTCCTGTTGATGCATTTTCGTTGGAACGAGAAGTTACGCCTATTCAAAATGGGGTTAATTTTTCTATTCGTGTAGTGTAACTGAATTGACCGTGTGTGACAAAACGGCTTAATTAGTTTTTGCGTGTAGGACCTATGGGCGAAACTTCAAAACCAAAACAAAAACGGCCGATCAATTGGGCGAAACTTGCAGGCGTAGCTTAGGCGTAATATAGAAAAAAAAGTTTATGATCTTGATAACAAACGAACAATAGGTGAATATAATGCACATTTAAGATTTTGTTGAACAAAAAGTGTTCGATTTTTTAAATAGGATTTGATTAGATGTTCCGAAATTTCAAACGCGTTTTTCTCGTTTCGAGCTAACTGCTAGTTTCGCCCTTATGAAATGTTACGCTAGATTTGTCCGATAATTTAAATTTCACCTCATGAAGATTTCAAGAACTACAACGTGATTTAACGCAGTGTTTCTAGAAAAATCAAAACCAAAACAAACCGCGAATTTCGAGCAAATGCTTGCGTGCCACGAACAGTTTAAAAACGAAGACTTCCCGTAAGTTCACCAGAGAAAAGCTTCACCCGATCGCTACAGTCATCCGGAAGAGCCTCGTCCAACGAACCGCATCGTTATCGACCGGGAACGGTGAGCTTGTCATCGTCACCAAAAGTGCACTTGGCTGCTGATCAGAGAGCAGCAACTCCAGCGGTGTAATTTGTCCACTGACTTCTGATTTTCAGGAAGGTAAGGATTAGACCACTGCGAATGGTCATATGAGAATGATGAAAAAGGTTAATGTTTTAATTGATATCCAGGCGGCCAACTCGTTCCTTTATCCGGTGGTGTAGCAGCAATTAATTCCGTTGGAGACCTTCGTAGCGGAAAATCCTCGGATCACGGAAACTCTTCTTGAAAGGCGTCCCGGATTCAGTTTCAACGTCGCTCAACTGAAGATGGCGGCTAGGATAAAAAAAATGCCGGAAATGTTGAATTATCCATGTAACGAGGGATCGAGCTTCCAAATATTCCAGGTAACTATTGATTGACCTAAATTCTTGAAGTGATTTCTCGTTTACGTTTTTTTACAGGTAAAAAGCTTAACAGAGCACAGTTGGGTTGGATGTTCGCAACACCGACCTGGCTTTTGCGGACTAGGTCAATTTGGAATGTTTTCGGTATGTCATGTAAGTTATCCAAAATTTCTTTGACACTAAACTGCCGCTTTCGGCTATGTTGTCCCGTATGTTAGAAAATTTTCTTTATACATACACATATTTAACTGATTTTTTTATCTGATCCCATTCTTAATATGTTTGGTCCAATATATTAAGGCCCATTGACACTTCTCGTAAAAATGTTGTTTGAATCTTCCTCGAAATGTTTTTATTTCAATTCCCCTACCATAATGAAAAATCTGCGGTGAAAAAAAAATTAGAAATCGGAATAAAAACAGTTCTAGGATGTTTAAAACAACAAGGCCAGTTGTTTTTCCATCTTCCAACTATACCCATCGATTTTACCATGTTACACATATAAGTTAAGTCGCGTTTTTGAGTTATTGATAAAATAAGATTTTTTCACGTGAAGTGTAAACCAGGCTAGCAACTGCTTCTACTATTTTAGAGTAGTTTCGCGAGTCACAAAATCGAATAAAATAAATGATTTTTGTGAAGTTAATATTTTTTCATCTTAATTTATTAACAGTTAAGGAAATGTTTTTAAAACAAAACTCACGAGGTTTATTCTCACATGAAGTACTATAGAAAAATGATAAATAATCCTATGAAAAAAAATTAAAATAACTTCTATAACATTGCATTTTTCCAGACAAAACAAAACAAGCATCTTAGCTAAGTGAATCTAATTCTGCTTTTAATTAGAGCTGTTTTGTTCTTTCAGCCAACAACGTAGGTAACAACAATGAAGCCAAGAGTAGGAGTGGCTGGAATCCAATCCAGTCCAAATCGTTGTTTTGGTGGAGCCAACCGAATTCGACCAACAAGTTAAGATCAACATCACTTCATTCTTCGGGTTTCATGTTGGGAACAACAACAACGCTGCAGTTCCGCAACATTTGGGAAAGCTACAACATCGCCGGCGCTGGAAATGCGAACCACTTCCTATTGGTGGTAGTATCACAACTTCTTCATCAAAGCTATATTGCAATAATTCGATTGTTAGTAAGTAGAAGAATTGATCTATATGTGATTTTTTTTTCTTCAATTTTCAACTACCTATATCTATGAATTTTAACACTTGGACTTTTTTCATAACATTAAATTAAATGGTTTGATTATTGCTGTCATTTAATTTAAGTATACCTTTATTTTTGCCAAAAATTCATCCCGGTTCAAAATACAAATAAAATTGAATCTGAGCAAAAATATGATATTTGATTTTACAGGCCTGTAACTGTAAATCTTTTTAAGAAATTCAAATTACTAAAATTATCATCATATCTATAACTTTTTTAAGCTCTTGAGTTTTTTTATTTTTGCTTTAATGTTAAATTTAATATTTTGCTCCTAACAATATGATTGTTAAAATATGGAAATGATCAGTTTTTCGAAACGTGGAAAATGTTGTGTTTTTTTTTTTTCATTATAAAAACAGCTGTGTACTTTCTATGAATCTAAATAAAAAATAGTGTTCAATTATTGATACATTTCTTTGCATATTATCGAAAGTAATTTGAGGTTTCGTTTAAAAAAAAAAGATGATCATTTCAAAACGGTTTTCAGAAAAATATTTTTTTTTCTAGAGAAGTTTAAAAATTTATTTGAAGTTCATTAGAGTTGAAATAAACCCCTTCACATATTTTTTTTCTGTTAATTATAATACACTACTGCACATTGAAACGCCTAAATATACACTATCAAAATTACTAGTATTTGTGTTTTTATTATTACAGGCAAAATCCTATTTAACAATATATTGATAAACATTCGCATCCCCAAGCAGTTTCAGTGGCATAATTATGCCGAATTTGCTATCATGATTTATAAGTTAAAATTGGCATATTCTGCTCGAATTAAGGTGGTACTATGCGTATAGCACAGCTATACCAAATTTTGGTTAAAACGGAAGCTTAATGATACCTCGTTTAGCGAGCATTTTTGAACGAGCTTTGAAAGCTCAATGATACCAAATTTTGGAATCACTCGACGTCAAAAAGTGGCATCTCTATGCTCTCAAAACACGTTTTCAAATGGTGGCTAAACGAGGCATCATTAAGGTTTCAGTGAAACCTACACTTGGGATTATCGAGGTATCCATATATGCAAAGTGAGACCCAAATTTTGGCATTGTACCACCTTTATTCGGGCATAATGATACCTCATTTTACTTTCAAGGCATGATAGCAAAATTAGGTATAATTTTGCCATAAAAGTCTGCTCGGGACCACTTCATCCAACTCAGAAGGAGTAGTAATTTCAGGTGTATATCCATGAAATTTAATAGCAATATGCTCCAAATAAAGGTCCCAATTAGTTGTTCTTGGGTTTCTGAATGTAATTGTTTCTAAAAACTCACCTGAGTGTTCAAAATAGATAAACCTGTGGTCAGAAATCGATTCTTCGTTAGGCACATGCCAATTTGAAATTTCCTGAGAAATTGTTCTAGAACAAAGTGTGATGTCAATCACCTCTTCTCTGTCACACCTAACAAAAGTTGGTTTATTTCCTACATTTAGAATTTCTAAATCAGTGCTGCTTAAATATTCCATTAAATTTAAGCCTCTCAGATTGATATCTGAGCTACCCCATACAAAATGATGAGCATTGGCATCACAGCCTATTACAAGAGGTGTATTTTGTGATTCACAGAATGAAATGACATTTTTTAAATCATCCGTAGGGGATGATTGTTCATATGGTAAGTATGCTGAACAGTAGACGTATTTTCTATCAGGCAGCGAAACCTGAACGACGCAAATATCTCTTGTTGTTAGATTGGGTATAAGTGTTGCATTTAAAGAATTGTTTATCAATATACATGCACGAGACATTATTCGGGCATTAGTCATTCCAATTACACTGAACACAGTAAAGTTTGGTTTGAGCAAATTCCCTAAGTAATCCCTAATTGTATTTTTTAGCCGTAAAGATGTAATTTAAAGCATAAATAATAAAGTCTACAGATGATGATAATGATTTCCCAACTTTTTTTTTGCTAGCTTTACAATTATCCACAGATTTGTTTTTTTTTTTCATAGTTAAATTTTTGTTAAAAGAGCTTTGAAAAATTTGTTTAAGGTTTTTTTTTATTTTTTAATTAGGTTTGATCCAATACATTTTTATCAAATTTGCATTTTTTTTTCGAATTTTTGTGAATGTTTTGAAGAGTTCTGCCGAAATTCTCCTTTAACTTTAACATAAATTAAAATCTATTTTTTTTTAAACGCATGGATGTTTCATATTCTCAAAAACATGTTTTAAAAATTAAAAGAAATAGACGCATGTTACTTTTACCACGATATTATAATATATGTGTGAGTTGAGAGATAGATGAAAGTATGCAAATTTCAAATTAATTTATTCTTTTAAACAAAAGTAGTTTTAGAAATCTGCTGTTTTTTTTTTGCAGATTCGGATTTTTTTATATCAATCAATCATCAACATCTTCCTGCACTTCATGAATAATGTTTTGAAGAAATAAGCAAAATTGTGTTGAAATAAATCAACAATTTCAAAAATTATTATTTATCATTAATGGGTCATAACTTTTATGAGACTCGAAATAACGGCATTAAATCTGTTCAGTTATGTTTTTCGAATTGAAATAATACTTTTTCACTTATTCGATAATTGATATTAACATTTAAAACAAGTGAAACAATGCATTGAGGAGTTAATTTGGTGTGAGTTTTCGTTAAAAAAGAAAAACAAAAACGTTACAAAAAAAAATTTGTAAAGCTATCAAATTAAGGTTAGATTTTTGACAATTCTTTTCAAATTCTTCTCAAATCCTTTTAAAATTCTCTCAAAAAAATCATGCAATCATTTTGTCAAACTCTTGTGAAAATCTTGTGAAATTGTTTTCTTATTATTTGAAATTTAAATTAAATTTTTTTGTCATATTCTCAAATGCTGTTAACATTCTTGTCCAAAACGGGACAGTTTGTTAGCAAAATCGAGTTAATTTTTTTTCTTATTATTAACACATTTTTCTCAACTTCTGTAATATTATTGACAATTCTTTGTTAAAGTTTTATATGGATTTTTACAATTCCTTGTGTCTCTTTCTAATTTATTGTCCAATTCTCGTTAAATTGTGGTAAAATTCTTGTCAAACTGATGTTCAGCTGTGTCAAACCGTTCTTGTCAAATTATCGATTAATTATCTTTTCTCAGTCTAGGTAACCTAAATGGTTTGATTTCTTGGAAAATTCTTATCCAAATTCTTAAAAATTCTTGTCATAATCATGTAATTTTTTTTCCAAATGCGTTTCAAATCTTTCATAAAATATTCTATAATTGCTCTCAAATTTTCCTCGTATAGTTTTCCTTTCCTTTATGAAACGTCTTTAAAATTTAAAAGTTTGTAAACAAAAAATTGAAATAATTTAAATTCTAGTCAGAATCTGATCATTTTTTGTCAAATACTGAAAAATAATTCTGAACCTTAAATTGTTAAATTATTGTCCAATTTTTCTAAATTTCAAAATCTGGTCAATATTTACTCACACTCTTCTCAAGCTTTTGTTATATCCTAGTCAAACTCTTCTCAAATTATTGTTAAAAGCTTATCAAAATATTGTATTATTACTTAAAAATCGTGAAATTCTGGAAAGATTTTTATAAAATTCACGTCAAATTTTCTTCAAGTTTTTATCAAATTCTGGTAAAATTCAAGTCTAATTTACTAATATTCTTGTCAAATTCAAGCTCCTTTAGAATTTTTGTTCAACATTATTTTAAAAAATTAAAATTCTTCAAACTTTTTTTTATTTTTAATTTTTTTTTCAAATTCTTGAAAATATTCAGATATATCAAATTTTGAAACTCTTCAAAATCTTAAATCTTCAAATTTTTCAAATTCTTCAAATTTTTCAAATTCTTCAAATTCTTCAAATTCTTCAAATTCTTCAAATTCTTCAAATTCTTCAAATTCTTCAAATTCTTCAAATTCTTCAAATTCTTCAAATTCTTCAAATTCTTGAAATTCTTGAAATTCTTGAAATTCTTTAAATTCTTCAAATTCTTCAAATTCTTCAAATTCTTCAAATTCTTCAAATTCTTCAAATTCTTCAAATTCTTCAAACTCTTCAAATTCTTCAAATTCCCTCCAAATTTATCAAATTCTTAAAATCCCTTAATAATAAAAAGTCCTTCAATTCTTCAAATTTTTCATTTTTTTCAAATTTTTTAAATTTTTCAAATTTTTCAATTTTTTTCAAATTTTTTTATTTTTTTCAAATTTTTCAAATTTTTCAAATTCTTTAAATTTTTCAAATTTTTCAAATTTTTCAAATTTTTCAAATGTTTCAAATTTTTCAAATTCTTTAAATTTTTCAAATTTTTTAAATTTTTCAAATTTTTAATTTTTTCATATTTTTCAAATTTTTCAAATTTTTCAAATTTTTCAAATTTTTCAAATTTTTCAAATTTTTCAAATTTTTCAAATTTTTCAAATTTTTCAAATTTTTTCAAATTTTTCAATTTTTTCATATTTTTCAAATTTTTCAAATTTTTCAAATTTTTCAAATTTTTCAAATTTTTCAAATTTTTCAAATTTTTCAAATTTTTCAAATTTTTCAAATTTTTCAAATTTTTCAAATTTTTCAAATTTTTCAAATTTTTTCAAATTTTTCAAATTTTTCAAATTTTTCAAATTTTTCAAATTTTTCAAATTTTTCAAATTTTTCAAATTTTTCAAATTTTTCAAATTTTTCAAATTTTTCAAATTTTTCAATTTTTCAAATTTTTCAAATTTTTCAAATTTTTCAAATTTTTCAAATTTTTCAAATTTTTCAAATTTTTCAAATTTTTCAAATTTTTCAAATTTTTCAAATTTTTCAAATTTTTCAAATTCTTCAAATTTTTCAAATTTTTCAAATTTTTCAAATTTTTCAAATTTTTCAAATTTTTAAAATTTTTCAAATTTTTCAAATTTTCAAATTTTTTCATATTTTTCAAATTTTTCAAATTTTTTTAAATTTTTCAAATTTTTTAATTTTTTCAAATTTTTTCAAATTTTTTCAAATTTTTTAAAATTTTTTCAAATGTTTTCAAATTTTCAAAATTTTTTAAATTTTTCAAATTTTTCAAATTTTTCAAATTTTTCAAATTTTTCAAATTTTTCAAATTTTTCAAATTTTTCAAATTTTTCAAATTTTTCAAATTTTTCAAATTTTTCAAATTTTTCAAATTTTTCAAATTTTTCAAATTTTTCAAATTTTTCAAATTTTCAAATTTTTCAAATTTTTCAAATGTTTCAAATTTTATCCAATTTTTCAAATTTTTCAACCTTTAAAAATTTTTCTAAAATTTCAATTTTTTTCAGATTTTTTAAATTTTTGTTTGTTTGTTTGTTTTATTATAGAGGCTTGCTGGGTAGATTCGCCTCTGGAGATCAAATTTTTCAATTTATTCAATTTTTTCAATTTTTCCATTTTATTTAAATCTTTAAATTTTTTCAAATTTTTCGATTTTTTTGAATTTTTTATATTTTTTTTAATTTTTCAAATTCTTTAAAATCTTTGTTTTCAAAATTTTTCAAATTTTCAAAATTTTTCAAATGTTTTCAAATTTCTTCAATTTTTTTCAAATTTTTTCAAATTTTTTCAAATTTTTTAAAATTTTTTCAAATGTTTTCAAATTTTCAAAATTTTTTAAATTTTTCAAATATTTCAAATTTTTAAATTTTTTCAAATTTTCAATTTTTTCAAATTTTTCAAATTTTTCAAATTTTTCAAATTTTTTAAATTTTTCAAATTTTTCAAATTTTTCAAATTTTTCAAATTTTTCAAATTTTTGAAATTTTTCAAATTTTTCAAATTTTTCAAATTTTTTAAATCTATCAAATTTTTCAAATTTTTCATATTTTTCAAATTTTTTATATTTTTCATATTTTTCAAATTTTTTTAATTTTTTTAATTTTTTCAATTTTTTCAATTTTTTTAATTTTTTAAATTTTTTTTAATTTTTCAAATTTTTAAAAAAATTTCAAATTAATAAATTTTTCAAATTTTTCAATTATCTTAAATTTTTTCAAATTCTCCAAATGGTTCAAACTCTTCAAATTCTTCAAATTCTTCAAATTCTTCAAATTCTTCAAATTCTTCAAATTCTTCAAATTCTTCAAATTCTTCAAATTCTTCAAATTCTTCAAATTCTTCAAATACTTCAAATTCTTCAAATTCTTTAAAAATTTTAAATTCTTCAAATTATTGTCAATACTCCTGTTGTTGCGGCAAGAGTGGAGAAAACCGAGTGCTGCCTGTAGCTGTCATCAGATTGACATTTCGATCTGGCAACATTGACCGTTGGAGCGGGGGCAGAGTGAAAATTTATCTTTGTTGAAAAAGTACCGTTATGATAGTTTTGAGAAAAAGTACCACGCGACGCAACAGTAGAAAGTTTGTTGATTTAGTGCGGCATTAAGAGGTTTTCGGTTGTTTTAAAGTTAGAAGATTTGTGAACCTTTATTGTACCAGCTGGAGGGACAAGTAAGTTGTCTAGATGTAGATTAGAACTATTTCCTTTATTCATTTTGATTGTTCGCACAGATTCGTAGCCAGGACAAATTTAGATTTGCCTTTGAGCGAGGTGTAAAGCCATTATTGTTGTTGTGAACATTTAGCGTTGCGGTGAGTACTAAATATTTGAATGAATCTGTAAAGCATTATAAATTAGTTCTAAACCATAAAACAGGTTAGGCCAACGGCGAAAATTATAAAGTTGCTAGGTTTCGTTTGGCTTGGGGAGGTCGACTAAATGTAAGTCTAGCTTATCCATTTACATAACCTCATTCTGATGATTTTGTATTTTGTATTTTTAGTCTTGAAGTTTATTTCTATACACCAGTTTTGTATTGGTACAAATATACTGTCGGAACTCGACCCAATCCCCTGTTTTTACTGACCTACGGCAACACCTGTTAATGTCTTGTTAAATTTTTTTCTAATTTTGTCAAATGCCTGTTAAACTTTTGGTGTGTTGTTGAAAATTTCTTGTCAAATTCTGGTTAAAGTCTTGTCAAATTCTTGTCGATTGGTTATCAAATTCTTGCCAAATTTGTGTCAAATTCTTGCCAAATTCGTGTCAATTTCTTTTTGAATTCTTGCCTCTTGTCCGATTCTTTTCTAGTCCTTAACAAGTTGTTGTTCTATTATTCAAACTCTTGTCAAATCCTTTTCGTCCAAATCTCATCTTTTTCAAGCTATATTCTTGACAAATTCTTGAAATTTGTCTAATGTTTTTCTGAAGAATTTGAATAAATTGGGAGAATAATATCAATAAGAAGATTGAAAAGTTGAAAAACAAAATGGCACTCGGAAAGAAAAGTTTAAAAAGAGCTTTACAAAAATTTGCTAAGAGTTCAACAGCACTTTGATAAGAATATGACAGGAAATGTACCAGAATTTTACTAGAAATTGTCAAGAATTCAACGAAGATTTTACCACTGAAACTTTGTGATTTGATAAAAAAAAATCCCATGTTTGACCAGAATTTGACTTTTTCATTATTTTTCAATCATCGTTTTTAAGTTAATTTAAAATTCCATAAATATAATCTTTACGCTTTCAAATGTTTCTAAAATTCTTTTAGAAAAACATTTAAATGAAAAAATCCATTTTTGTAATTTTGATTTTTTTTTTATTATATGTTAAATTTCATTATTCATTATTTTGTGGAACACACATTTCAAGAAACTTGAATTTGGTATTGGTGGCTCCAGAGAGTTTCTTAAATAATATATGATAAGATTTGGGGAGAGGTTTCTTTATTAATTTGAAGTTTGACATCCAAATTATATTTAAATAGGGACAGACTTAAAACGTGTGCTAAAACTCTTAATTTTGTCAAAATTGACATTTACAGAATTGTTATCAGAAACGTCTATTTTTGAATTAATTTGTTTAATTCTCTTCTTTTTCCAGTTACCGCGAGTTCACCGACGAAGACGAGTACAGTGAGCACCTGCAAGAAGTATTGCACTCTTAAAGTAGAAACCCTCAGCAGAAGTTCAGGAAGACCCGTTCTGAGCTAGAAAAGTTACCTTCCATCGCGCCACCGTCATATTATTACCATTAAAAGAAGAAAAAAAAACACTAGAAGCAGAGAATCCATTCACCGAAAATAAACGAAAAGTCATCATATTCAACAACAACAAAAAGTAGAACTTCGAAAAACAGCTAAACATTTTTTTTAACATTAAGTAAACTAAATCAAGGCTGCCAAAGTAGAAAAAAAAACAAGTTAAAGTTGGTGAAAACGTGAAGAGTTAAGCACACATCGCTGATATGTTTTGTACACATTGCAGATTTTGTTTTATTGAATGTGTTGGACCCCTCGTACTGTAGATGACTGGAAAACTAACCGAGATAATAACGCATATTTGATGCGACATGGCCTACTGCGAGGAAGGAAAACAATGAAAAAAATCTACAACAACAAAACAAAAACCAAACAGAGTAAAAATAAAATGGTTCAATATAAAACAATTTGAAAAGCAAAATCAAATGTATAGATCTGTCAAAAAGGACACTTTTTTCTTAGTCAATGCCAATGGAAACATCAGGCAAAAAACGAAACTGTAAACAATAACAAATAATACAAAAAGATGAAAATAGTCAAATTATGATTGTAAGAATTTTTAAGTTTTTGAAACATGCTTGCTGTAAGAATGTGTCTGGCAACACTGTCAGTGTTAGATATATCGATTCGCGAAGAAACCCTAAATTAAAACGAAGAAAAAAAACTTTATCAAGCATGATTCAAAGCAATTAAGCAAAACCAGAAAAAGAAAAACTTGTTAAGCATTTACTCTAAACTATTGTTTGTTTATTTAGAAAAGTTAAAGCGAATGAACAGTGATTGAATGAGGTGATAACAATAATGAACGAAAACAAGAAAAAATCTTAACGTATAGATCGGCATAAATGTATTTAATATTTTGCTGAATATACAGCTACTTGTAAAGATACACATTCTCAAATTTACTAATCCTCTATCTCTTCCGGAAAGATGCATTTGTAAACAATTTATTCCAAACGTTGAAAAGAAGAAAAAAAACTGTACTTATGTTGAGAAAGTTTCTCAGCAAATGACGAAAAAACAAACGAGTTGTGAATACAAAAAAAAAACTAAACAAAACAGTCAATGAAAGCAAGTATTGAAATTTATTTAAAATACTGCAAAAAAGAAACATCTCTTTTAAGTCATTTTAACGCATAAATGGACCTGCGGGAATGTAGAAATCCCCAGCAAGAAGAAAAAACCAACAAATAGAAACAAGAAAGTCTAAAAGCTCTCTCCAACTCATCATATCCTCTAATAATCCCATCAAAACAAAACAAAAACTGTCAAGCCAATGCATTTTTCCAGTTCGCCGTTTTAGTTAGTGCACTAGACTTAAAGCGAAGAATTAAGTGTCATATTTTAAAAAACTTGTACCGATTAAGAAGCAGGAGAATTAGAAGGAACTAGATGTAATTACAATTACAATAACGAACAAAAAAGAAAACCACACTTTTTGAACAAAAGAAAAACCATACAAAGAATAGTGTATAGCGAATAAGTTATTTAATGGATAAAATAAAATAGATTCTAGTATTGATCGATTTGATATTTTATTTAAATTTTAGACACCTCACCCGCAGGTTGCAAAATATAAATTAAAGAGTATAAGCCCTTTTGACTTTTTTGTCAGCGAAAAAAAAGTTTCAACAAGGAGTCGAATCTCATGAGAAATTAATAATTGCAATTTAGTGTAAGGTGAAAAATGCAAAAACTAACTGTACCAATAAGCTCCGTTTTCTTTTTGTAAATAAAATTTTAAAATCTATTTCTTGAAATTTGTGGAAAAACAATTATTTGAAAGAAAAGTCCGTTTAATTTTTTACCAACAAAACAAGTCAAAAAAATTAAAATTTATGAAAAAAGAATAAAAATTCCCCGTTAAAAATTTATATTTTCATTTGATTTTATTTTCAATTCAATATTTTCAATTTTAAAATGTCCCAAATGACAAAATTATCAACTTGGTCAATTTTGTCAATTTTGTCAATTTTGTCAATTTTGTCAATTTTGTCAATTTTGTCAATTTTGTCAATTTTGTCAATTTTGTCAATTTTGTCAATTTTGTCAATTTTGTCAATTTTGTCAATTTTGTCAATTTTGTCAATTTTGTCAATTTTGTCAATTTTGTCAATTTTGTCAATTTTGTCAATTTTGTCAATTTTGTCAGTTTTGTCAATTTTGTCAATTTTGTCAATTTTGTCGATTTTGTAAATTTTGTATATTTTGTAAATTTTGTCAATTTTGTCAATTTTGTCAATTTTGTCAATTTGTCAATTTTGTCAATTTTCTCAATTTTGTCAATTTTGTCAATTTTGTCAATTTTGTCAATTTTGTCAATTTTGTCAATTTTGTCAATTTTGTCAATTTTGTCAATTTTGTCAATTTTGTCAATTTTGTCAATTTTGTCAATTTTGTCAATTTTGTCAATTTTGTCAATTTTGTCAATTTTGTCAATTTTGTCAATTTTGTCAATTTTGTCAATTTTGTCAATTTTGTCAATTTTGTCAATTTTGTCAATTTTGTCAATTTTGTCAATTTTGTCAATTTTGTCAATTTTGTCAATTTTGTCAATTTTGTCAATTTTGTCAATTTTGTCAATTTTGTCAATTTTGTCAATTTTGTCAATTTTGTCAATTTTGTCAATTTTGTCAATTTTGTCAATTTTGTCAATTTTGTCAATTTTGTCAATTTTGTCAATTTTGTCAATTTTGTCAATTTAATCAATTTTGTCAATTTTGTCAATTTTGTCAATTTTGTCAATTTTGTCAATTTTGTCAATTTTGTCAATTTTGTCAATTTTGTCAATTTTGTCAATTTTGTCAATTTTGTCAATTTTGTCAATTTTGTCAATTTTGTCAATTTTGTCAATTTTGTCAATTTTGTCAATTTTGTCAATTTTGTCAATTTTGTCAATTTTGTCAATTTTGTCAATTTTGTCAATTTTGTCAATTTTGTCAATTTTGTCAATTTTGTCAATTTTGTCAATTTTGTCAATTTTGTCAATTTTGTCAATTTTGTCAATTTTGTCAATTTTGTCAATTTTGTCAATTTTGTCAATTTTGTCAATTTTGTCAATTTTGTCAATTTTGTCAATTTTTTCAATTTTGTCAATTTTGTCAATTTTGTCAATATTGCCAATTTTGTCAATTTTGTCAATTTTGTCAATTTTGTCAATTTTGTCAATTTTGTCAATTTTGTCAATTTTGTCAATTTTGTCAATTTTGTCAATTTTGTCAATTTTGTCAATTTTGTCAATTTTGTCAATTTTGTCAATTTTGTCAATTTTGTCAATTTTGTCAATTTTGTCAATTTTGTCAATTTTGTCAATTTTGTCAATTTTGTCAATTTTGTCAATTTTGTCAATTTTGTCAATTTTGTCAATTTTGTCAATTTTGTCAATTTTGTCAATTTTGTCAATTTTGTCAATTTTGTCAATTTTGTCAATTTTGTCAATTTTGTCAATTTTGTCAATTTTGTCAATTTTGTCAATTTTGTCAATTTTGTCAATTTTGTCAATTTTGTCAATTTTGTCAATTTTGTCAATTTTGTCAATTTTGTCAATTTTGTCAATTTTGTCAATTTTGTAAATTTTGTCAATTTTGTCAATTTTGTCAATTTTGTCAATTTTGTCAATTTTGTCAATTTTGTCAATTTTGTCAATTTTGTCAATTTTGTAAATTTTGTCAATTTTGTAAATTTTGTCAATTTTGTCAATTTTGTCAATTTTGTCAATTTTGTCAATTTTGTCAATTTTGTCAATTTTGTCAATTTTGTCAATTTTGTAAATTTTGTCAATTTTGTAAATTTTGTCAATTTTGTCAATTTTGTCAATTTTGTAAATTTTGTAAATTTTGTCAATTTTGTAAATTTTGTCAATTTTGTCAATTTTGTCAATTTTGTCAATTTTGTCAATTTTGTCAATTTTGTCAATTTTGTCAATTTTGTCAATTTTGTCAATTTTGCCAATTTTGTCAATTTTGTCAATTTTGTCAATTTTGTCAATTTTGTCAATTTTGTCAATTTTGTCAATTTTGTCAATTTTGTCAATTTTGTCAATTTTGTCAATTTTGTCAATTTTGTCAATTTTGTCAATTTTGTAAATTTTGTCAATTTTGTCAATTTTGTCAATTTTGTCAATTTTGTCAATTTTGTCAATTTTGTCAATTTTGTCAATTTTGTCAATTTTGTCAATTTTGTCAATTTTGTCAATTTTGTCAATTTTGTCAATTTTGTCAATTTTGTCAATTTTGTCAATTTTGTCAATTTTGTCAATTTTGTCAATTTTGTCAATTTTGTCAATTTTGTCAATTTTGTCAATTTTGTCAATTTTGTCAATTTTGTCAATTTTGTCAATTTTGTCAATTTTGTCAATTTTGTCAATTTTGTCAATTTTGTCAATTTTGTCAATTTTGTCAATTTTGTCAATTTTGTAAATTTTGTCAATTTTGTCAATTTTGTCAATTTTGTCAATTTTGTCAATTTTGTCAATTTTGTCAATTTTGTCAATTTTGTCAATTTTGTCAATTTTGTCAATTTTGTCAATTTTGTCAATTTTGTCAATTTTGTCAATTTTGTCAATTTTGTCAATTTTGTCAATTTTGTCAATTTTGTCAATTTTGTCAATTTTGTCAATTTTGTCAATTTTGTCAATTTTGTCAATTTTGTCAATTTTGTCAATTTTGTCAATTTTGTCAATTTTGTCAATTTTGTCAATTTTGTCAATTTTGTCAATTTTGTCAATTTTGTCAATTTTGTCAATTTTGTCAATTTTGTCAATTTTGTCAATTTTGTCAATTTTGTCAATTTTGTCAATTTTGTCAATTTTGTCAATTTTGTCAATTTTGTCAATTTTGTCAATTTTGTCAATTTTGTCAATTTTGTCAATTTTGTCAATTTTGTCAATTTTGTCAATTTTGTCAATTTTGTCAATTTTGTCAATTTTGTCAATTTTGTCAATTTTGTCAATTTTGTCAATTTTGTCAATTTTGTCAATTTTGTCAATTCTGTCAATTTTGTCAATTTTGTCAATTTTGTCAATTTTGTCAATTTTGTCAATTTTGTCAATTTTGTCAATTTTGTCAATTTTGTCAATTTTGTCAATTTTGTCAATTTTGTCAATTTTGTCAATTTTGTCAATTTTGTCAATTTTGTCAATTTTGTCAATTTTGTCAATTTTGTCAATTTTGTCAATTTTGTCAATTTTGTCAATTTTGTCAATTTTGTCAATTTTGTCAATTTTGTCAATTTTGTCAATTTTGTCAATTTTGTCAATTTTGTCAATTTTGTCAATTTTGTCAATTTTGTCAATTTTGTCAATTTTGTCAATTTTGTCAATTTTGTCAATTTTGTCAATTTTGTCAATTTTGTCAATTTTGTCAATTTTGTCAATTTTGTCAATTTTGTCAATTTTGTCAATTTTGTCAATTTTGTCAATTTTGTCAATTTTGTCAATTTTGTCAATTTTGTCAATTTTGTCAATTTTGTCAATTTTGTCAATTTTGTCAATTTTGTCAATTTTGTCAATTTTGTCAATTTTGTCAATTTTGTCAATTTTGTCAATTTTGTCAATTTTGTCAATTTTGTCAATTTTGTCAATTTTGTCAATTTTGTCAATTTTGTCAATTTTGTCAATTTTGTCAATTTTGTCAATTTTGTCAATTTTGCCAATTTTGTCAATTTTGTCAATTTTTTCAATTTTGTCAATTTTGTCAATTTTGTCAATTTTGTCAATTTTGTCAATTTTGTCAATTTTGTCAATTTTGTCAATTTTGTCAATTTTGTCAATTTTGTCAATTTTGTCAATTTTGTCAATTTTGTCAATTTTGTCAATTTTGTCAATTTTGTCAATTTTGTCAATTTTGTCAATTTTGTCAATTTTGTCAATTTTGTCAATTTTGTCAATTTTGTCAATTTTGTCAATTTTGTCAATTTTGTCAATTTTGTCAATTTTGTCAATTTTGTCAATTTTGTCAATTTTGTCAATTTTGTCAATTTTGTCAATTTTGTCAATTTTGTCAATTTTGTCAATTTTGTCAATTTTGTCAATTTTGTCAATTTTGTCAATTTTGTCAATTTTGTCAATTTTGTCAATTTTGTCAATTTTGTCAATTTTGTCAATTTTGTCAATTTTGTCAATTTTGTCAATTTTGTCAATTTTGTCAATTTTGTCAATTTTGTCAATTTTGTCAATTTTGTCAATTTTGTCAATTTTGTCAATTTTGTCAATTTTGTCAATTTTGTCAATTTTGTCAATTTTGTCAATTTTGTCAATTTTGTCAATTTTGTCAATTTTGTCAATTTTGTCAATTTTGTCAATTTTGTCAATTTTGTCAATTTTGTCAATTTTGTCAATTTTGTCAATTTTGTCAATTTTGTCAATTTTGTCAATTTTGTCAATTTTGTCAATTTTGTCAATTTTGTCAATTTTGTCAATTTTGTCAATTTTGTCAATTTTGTCAATTTTGTCAATTTTGTCAATTTTGTCAATTTTGTCAATTTTGTCAATTTTGTCAATTTTGTCAATTTTGTCAATTTTGTCAATTTTGTCAGTTTTGTCAGTTTTTTCAATTTTGTTAATTTTGTTAATTTTGTATATTTTGTCAATTTTGTCGATTTTGTCAATTTTGTCAATTTTGTCAATTTTGTCAATTTTGTCAATTTTGTCAATTTTGTCAATTTTGTCAATTTTGTCAATTTTGTCAATTTTGTCAATTTTGTCAATTTTGTCAATTTTGTCAATTTTGTCAATTTTGTCAATTTTGTCAATTTTGTCAATTTTGTCAATTTTGTCAATTTTGTCAATTTTGTCAATTTTGTCAATTTTGTCAATTTTGTCAATTTTGTCAATTTTGTCAATTTTGTCAATTTTGTCAATTTTGTCAATTTTGTCAATTTTGTCAATTTTGTCAATTTTGTCAATTTTGTCAATTTTGTCAATTTTGTCAATTTTGTCAATTTTGTCAATTTTGTCAATTTTGTCAATTTTGTCAATTTTGTCAATTTTGTCAATTTTGTCAATTTTGTCAATTTTGTCAATTTTGTCAATTTTGTCAATTTTGTCAATTTTGTCAATTTTGTCAATTTTGTCAATTTTGTCAATTTTGTCAATTTTGTCAATTTTGTCAATTTTGTCAATTTTGTCAATTTTGTCAATTTTGTCAATTTTGTCAATTTTGTCAATTTTGTCAATTTTGTCAATTTTGTCAATTTTGTCAATTTTGTCAATTTTGTCAATTTTGTCAATTTTGTCAATTTTGTCAATTTTGTCAATTTTGTCAATTTTGTCAATTTTGTCAATTTTGTCAATTTTGTCAATTTTGTCAATTTTGTCAATTTTGTCAATTTTGTCAATTTTGTCAATTTTGTCAATTTTGTCAATTTTGTCAATTTTGACAATTTTGTCAATTTTGTCAATTTTGTCAATTTTGTCAATTTTGTCAATTTTGTCAATTTTGTCAATTTTGTCAATTTTGTCAATTTTGTCAATTTTGTCAGTTTTGTCAGTTTTTTCAATTTTGTCAATTTTGTTAATTTTGTAAATTTTGTCAATTTTGTCGATTTTGTCAATTTTGTCAATTTTGTCAATTTTGTCAATTTTGTCAATTTTGTCAATTTTGTCAATTTTGTCAATTTTGTCAATTTTGTCAATTTTGTCAATTTTGTCAATTTTGTCAATTTTGTCAATTTTGTCAATTTTGTCAATTTTGTCAATTTTGTCAATTTTGTCAATTTTGTCAATTTTGTCAATTTTGTCAATTTTGTCAATTTTGTCAATTTTGTCAATTTTGTCAATTTTGTCAATTTTGTCAATTTTGTCAATTTTGTCAATTTTGTCAATTTTGTCAATTTTGTCAATTTTGTCAATTTTGTCAATTTTGTCAATTTTGTCAATTTTGTCAATTTTGTCAATTTTGTCAATTTTGTCAATTTTGTCAATTTTGTCAATTTTGTCAATTTTGTCAATTTTGTCAATTTTGTAAATTTTGTCAATTTAGTCAATTTTGTCAATTTTGTCAATTTTGTCAATTTTGTCAATTTTGTCAATTTTTGTTAAGTATAGCAACCATCAGCTACGTGCTTAGTTACTGACAAACAGTAATCGCAGTAATCATTGACTTTAGTCTCAGTTAAAATTTTCACTTCCACTCTATCCATTACTGAATAAACACATCTTTTTGTAAATGCTCTGCCTAATTCTTTAGGTTATGGGCCCAGAGTAAAAGGAAGTAGTTCTTAGTTTTGTTCCGGAAGTAGAACGTGGTCAGCAAGATGAGCGAAGAAAAGTTGTGGCTGTTTGACGGCACGAACTTCAGCAACTGGAAATTTCGTGTCGAGGTGCTGATGGAGGATAGAGGGCTGCTGCATTGTTTGACGGATGCCATAGAGGACGAGGAGTTTGCGAGGGATCTTCCGGAGGACTCCATCCAGGTGAAGGCCGAGAAGAAGAAGAAACTCAACGAGCGTCAGGCCCAAGACAGGAAATGTAAGAACCTTCTTATCCATCGTATCGGCGAAGACCAGTTGGACTACGTCAAGGATAAGCGAACCGCCAAGGACGCCTGGGACGCACTCTGTAATGCGTTTGAACGTGTCGGAATTGCCGGTAAGCTTTATCTCCGGAAGCAATTTCAAGAATTGCGACTGCTGGAAGGAGAGGACGTCAAGGCATACCTTCTGAAGTTCGAGAAGGTTCTACGAGAGCTGCGAGCGACTGGAGTGAATTTGGAAGAAGAAGACGTCGTTTGTCAGCTTTTGCTCTCACTTCCAAAATCCTACGAGGCTCTGATCACAGCGGTGGAAACGATTCAACCGGAACAACTGACGATGGCATATGTTAAGAAACGGCTTTTGGACGAGCAGGTGAAACGGTCGAACCAAGGTGATGTTGCTGTCGAATCTGCGTTTGCTGGAAAATTCCGAGGATTCAAATGTTTCGGCTGTGGGAAGTACGGTCATAGGCGAGTTGACTGCCCCGAAGCGGAAAAGGCTGGAAAATCCGTCGAGAAGAACCCCAAGTTTGCCTGGAAGTCCGGAAAGAAATCGAAAGGTGGTGCAAAAATGGCGGCTGAAAAAGAAATTTGTTTTCTGGTAACCACGGGCAACGCAACGGCACGCACTCTTAGCTCCTAGCAAGTCGACGAAAAAGTTTTCCTGGTTTCTTGACTCAGGAGCAACGGACCACATGGTCAACGACAAGTCTTTTTTCGAAGAGCTTCATCCATTGAAGAACAAGATTCACATCGCTGTAGCCAAGTGTGGTGAGACGTTGGTTGCTGAATCGGCTGGAACAGTACGTGTCAATATGATTGTCGACGGCGTGAAGAAACCGGGTACAGTAAAGGAAGTGCTGTATGTTCCTGGTCTGCAGTGCAATCTATTCTCGGTGCGTAGGTTGGAGGACGCTGGAATGGTGTTGAAAATTGCGGCTGGAAATGTGACGATCGAACTGGATGGCGAAATCATTTGCGTGGGACGAAGGTTGGGCCAGTTGTACAGCTTGGATATGAGCCTACGCGAAATTAAATCGGAAGGGAATGCCATGGTAACAAGTAAAAACGAGTACGATTTATGGCATCGAAGGTTTGGACATCTTGGCGAGGCAAATATAAAGAAACTTTGGCAGTACGGCATGGTTGAAACGAAATCCGAAATCCCAAAATGGCCTGGTGGTACGGTTTGCGAGGTCTGCCTCAGTGGAAAGCAGACGAGACATCCGTTTCCGGTGAGCAGTGGTAAGCGATCAACACGTCTACTAGAATTGATACACTCCGACGTTTGTGGGCCGTTCAATCCGAAAACGTGGGATGGCAAACGTTATTTTGTCACGTTCATCGAAGATTTTAGCCATTTTACGGTGGTGTATCCAATAGCAACGAAGGATGAAGTGATGGAAAAGTTCAAGGAGTACAAGGCAGCAGCAACAGCTTATTTCGGGACGAAAATTTCCCGTCTTCGATGCGACAACGGTGGGGAGTATATGTCCGCTTCCTTCAAGAATTTTTGCCGCACCGAAGGGATTCAACTGGAGCCAACCGCACCGTACAGTCCGCAACAGAATGGAGCAGCTGAGCGGATGAACCGCACGTTGTTGGAGAGAGCGAGATCGATGTTGCAGGAAGCTGGCTTGCCGAAGGAAATGTGGGGTGAGGCGGTGAGTTCGGCTGCCTACATCCTGAACCGAAGTCCTACGTCTTCTGTGAACTGCAAGAAAACACCGTATGAAATTTGGTATGATCGGAAACCTGAGGTCGACAAAATGCGTGTTTTTGGTTCGGTGGCGTACACTTGGGTGCCGAAAGGAAAACGACACAAGTTGGACAGCAAGACGGAGAAAAACGTAATGGTTGGGTTCGCTCCCAATGGCTATCGAATTTGGGATCCAAGGAAACGCAAGCTGTTCATCTCAAGAGATGTGATTTTCGACGAAAATCTGAAATGGTCCAGTGTGATTCAAAAATCTTACCGTTATGTTGAACCTGCTACTGAAGATGACGTCAAGCCCAGTGATGGACCAGAATCAAGCCCAGATAATGTTTTTCCAAGGCGTGGAGAAACACATGAACCGGAAATCCTTGAGGTGTCGAGCGAGCCTGGTGTGGACGAATCGGATCAATGTGCTGATGCGATGCAACCGGAAATGACGACTGATTCCGATTGCATGACCGATGACGAAGACAGCGATCCAGACTTCGCGCTCCCACCGCACCAAGAACGTGACAACTGTTCTACAGAAGTGTCAACGAGGCGCAGCGGTCGGGAGCGCACGCTCCCTGGTAAGTTGAAAGATTTCATTACCAATTTTGGAGCCAATACTGCTGGTACTTATTTGTCAGGTTCCCCGATGGCGAGTGATGGTTCGATTCTGGCGTATGCGCTTAATGCAGAAGCGTATGTGGAAAACATTCCGACGACGATCGCTGAATTGAAGAAGCGTGACGATTGGGACGATTGGAAGAAGGCGATCGATAGTGAGATGCAATCCTTGAGCAAGAACGAAACATGGGAGCTTGTTCCGAAGCCTGCCGGAAAGAATCTGGTGGAATGCAAGTGGGTTTTCCGAATCAAGCGTGACGAGGCTGGTAATGTTGACCGATACAAGGCGAGGCTGGTGGCCAAAGGTTTTTCGCAGAGGAAAGGCTTCGACTACGACGAGACATATGCTCCTGTGGCGAAAATTGCAACCCTCAGAGTGCTGTTGGCGGTTGCAAATCAAATGGGACATCATGTGCACCAAATGGATGTCAAGACGGCGTTCCTTAACGGCATCCTGAAGGAAGAAATTTTCATGCGTCAGCTTGTTGGATTTGAGCGGGGAGGACCGCATCTCGTCTGTCGGTTGAGGAAGTCCTTGTATGGGCTAAAACAAGCACCGAGGAGTTGGAACGAGGAGTTCAACAAATTTGCGCTTCAAATAGGATTCCAACGTTCGAAGATCGACACCTGTCTCTACACGAAGAAAGACAAAACGAATGTTGTCTATTTGCTGCTGTACGTGGATGACATTTTGTTGGTCTCAAACAGTCGAGAGGAAGTCGTGGACATCAAATCCAAACTGTCTACGCGTTTTGAAATGTCGGACATGGGTCCGATAAAGCATTTTCTCGGGCTGAAGGTGGATTACGATCAGACGCGTGGTCGAATGAAGATTAGTCAACCGAAATACGTCGTGAACCTGCTAAGCAGATTCAAAATGGCAGATTGCAAACCATGCGCAACTCCATTGGAACCAAACCTAAAATTGAAGACCCGAAGTGTTGAGGAATTGACCAAGCAGCCGTTTCGGGAACTGATCGGTTGTTTGACCTATTTGGCTTTGGCTTCAAGACCAGACATCAGCGCAGCTGTGAATTACTTCAGCAGATTCCAATCGGCTCCTACCGATGTACACTGGAGTAATCTAAAACGGGTTTTGCGGTATCTAAAGCAAACGGTGAACTATGGATTGGAGTACCAACGGTCGGACGATGGCGAACCTTTGCGAGGATATGCCGATGCTGACTGGGGAAACCTGGAAGACAGAAAATCGATATCTGGGAACGTGTTCAAAGTTTTTGGCAGTACCGTTTCCTGGATGACCCGAAAACAGAATTGTGTGGCATTATCGTCAACAGAGGCCGAATACATTTCGCTGAGCTATGCAATCTGCGAAGGTATTTGGTTACGGAACTTGTTGCTGGAACTGGATATCAAGATCATCAAGCCCGTTCCGATGTTCGAAGATAACCAATCTTGCATTCGAATATCGGAGGAACCGAAGGAACACAAGCGAATGAAGCATGTTGACATCCGTTTTCACTTCATTCGTGAGAAGCTTCAAGATGGATTCTTCAAAATTATCTACGTACCTACAACGGATCAAATTGCGGATATATTTACCAAAGGACTGGCGAAAGGACCTTTCGAGAAGCTGCGATCCAAGCTGAGCTTATCTGGTTGAGCGGGGATGTTAAGTATAGCAACCATCAGCTACGTGCTTAGTTACTGACAAACAGTAATCGCAGTAATCATTGACTTTAGTCTCAGTTAAAATTTTCACTTCCACTCTATCCATTACTGAATAAACACATCTTTTTGTAAATGCTCTGCCTAATTCTTTAATTTTCTCAATTTTGTCAATTTTGTCAATTTTGTCAATTTTGTCAATTTTGTCAATTTTGTCAATTTTGTCAATTTTGTCAATTTTGTCAATTTTGTCAATTTTGTCAATTTTGTCAATTTTGTCAATTTTGTCAATTTTGTCAATTTTGTCAATTTTGTCAATTTTGTCAATTTTGTCAATTTTGTCAATTTTGTCAATTTTGTCAATTTTGTCAATTTTGTCAATTTTGTCAATTTTGTCAATTTTGTCAATTTTGTCAATTTTGTCAATTTTGTCAATTTTGTCAATTTTGTCAATTTTGTCAATTTTGTCAATTTTGTCAATTTTGTCAATTTTGTCAATTTTGTCAATTTTGTCAATTTTGTCAATTTTGTCAATTTTGTCAATTTTGTCAATTTTGTCAATTTTGTCAATTTTGTCAATTTTGTCAATTTTGTCAATTTTGTCAATTTTGTCAATTTTGTCAATTTTGTCAATTTTGTCAATTTTGTCAATTTTGTCAATTTTGTCAATTTTGTCAATTTTGTCAATTTTGTCAATTTTGTCAATTTTGTCAATTTTGTCAATTTTGTCAATTTTGTCAATTTTGTCAATTTTGTCAATTTTGTCAATTTTGTCAATTTTGTCAATTTTGTCAATTTTGTCAATTTTGTCAATTTTGTCAATTTTGTCAATTTTGTCAATTTTGTCAATTTTGTCAATTTTGTCAATTTTGTCAATTTTGTCAATTTTGTCAATTTTGTCAATTTTGTCAATTTTGTCAATTTTGTCAATTTTGTCAATTTTGTCAATTTTGTCAATTTTGTCAATTTTGTCAATTTTGTCAATTTTGTCAATTTTGTCAATTTTGTCAATTTTGTCAATTTTGTCAATTTTGTCAATTTTGTCAATTTTGTAAATTTTGTAAATTTTGTCAATTTTGTCAATTTTGTCAATTTTGTCAATTTTGTCAATTTTGTCAATTTTGTCAATTTTGTCAATTTTGTCAATTTTGTCAATTTTGTCAATTTTGTCAATTTTGTCAATTTTGTCAATTTTGTCAACTTTGTCAATTTTGTCAATTTTGTCAATTTTGTCAATTTTGTCAATTTTGTCAATTTTGTCAATTTTGTCAATTTTGTCAATTTTGTCAATTTTGTCAATTTTGTCAATTTTGTCAATTTTGTCAATTTTGTCAATTTTGTCAATTTTGTCAATTTTGTCAATTTTGTCAATTTTGTCAATTTTGTCAATTTTGTCAATTTTGTCAATTTTGTCAATTTTGTCAATTTTGTCAATTTTGTCAATTTTGTCAATTTTGTCAATTTTGTCAATTTTGTCAATTTTGTCAATTTTGTCAATTTTGTCAATTTTGTCAATTTTGTCAATTTTGTCAATTTTGTCAATTTTGTCAATTTTGTCAATTTTGTCAATTTTGTCAATTTTGTCAATTTTGTCAATTTTGTCAATTTTGTCAATTTTGTCAATTTTGTCAATTTTGTCAATTTTGTCAATTTTGTCAATTTTGTCAATTTTGTCAATTTTGTCAATTTTGTCAATTTTGTCAATTTTGTCAATTTTGTCAATTTTGTCAATTTTGTCAATTTTGTCAATTTTGTCAATTTTGTCAATTTTGTCAATTTTGTCAATTTTGTCAATTTTGTCAATTTTGTCAATTTTGTCAATTTTGTCAATTTTGTCAATTTTGTCAATTTTGTCAATTTTGTCAATTTTGTCAATTTTGTCAATTTTGTCAATTTTGTCAATTTTGTCAATTTTGTCAATTTTGTCAATTTTGTCAATTTTGTCAATTTTGTCAATTTTGTCAATTTTGTCAATTTTGTCAATTTTGTCAATTTTGTCAATTTTGTCAATTTTGTCAATTTTGTCAATTTTGTCAATTTTGTCAATTTTGTCAATTTTGTCAATTTTGTCAATTTTGTCAATTTTGTCAATTTTGTCAATTTTGTCAATTTTGTCAATTTTGTCAATTTTGTCAATTTTGTCAATTTTGTCAATTTTGTCAATTTTGTCAATTTTGTCAATTTTGTCAATTTTGTCAATTTTGTCAATTTTGTCAATTTTGTCAATTTTGTCAATTTTGTCAATTTTGTCAATTTTGTCAATTTTGTCAATTTTGTCAATTTTGTCAATTTTGTCAATTTTGTCAATTTTGTCAATTTTGTCAATTTTGTCAATTTTGTCAATTTTGTCAATTTTGTCAATTTTGTCAATTTTGTCAATTTTGTCAATTTTGTCAATTTTGTCAATTTTGTCAATTTTGTCAATTTTGTCAATTTTGTCAATTTTGTCAATTTTGTCAATTTTGTCAATTTTTTTCAATTTTGTCAATTTTGTCAATTTTGTCAATTTTGTCAATTTTGTCAATTTTGTCAATTTTGTCAATTTTATCAATTTTATCAATTTTGTCAATTTTGTCAATTTTGCCAATTTTGTCAATTTTGTCAATTTTGTCAATTTTGTCAATTTTGTAAACTTTGTCAATTTTGTCAATTTTGCCAATTTTGTCAATTTTTTCAATTTTGTCAACTGTGTTAATTCTGTCAGTTTCGTCAGTTTTGTTAATTTTTTATGTTTTGTGTGTTTTGTTTATTTTGTTGTTTCTTGTTTTGCAAAGTTTGTGTCATTTTTTAATTTTTAGAAATATTGCTATTGCAATTTTTCAAATTTTTGATAAATTTTTACTTACTCTCAACCAACGAACTTGCATTTGCTTTCAGTGTTTCACACGCTCAAATAATGCACCACGAATCGAATCGGTTCAAAAAATGTAAACAATTCGAACCGGTGCCGTATCAGGCAGCAAAAGTTAAATTTTCCTCAAGCGGGTTTCATCGTCATCAGCCGACCGCGACGAAACTGTCAAAATTTTTGTTCGTCTGGCGAAAATTTTTGTCATCATCCCGTTTTCGGTAGGTTGCTGCGCGATTTCGCATCGGAAATTCCGTGTTTTTCCGTTAGATTTCGGTCCCCGTTGTTCCGGTGCAAGTGCTTCCGCTAGGGGTGTGCTGGAGCCGAGTGAGCATTGCGGTCTAGGAGCATTCGGAGCAGAGGAATGCTACTGAAATCCAGGCTCTCGTTTTGTGTCATCAGCTGAAATTAGAGAAAAGTTTCCTCCCTCATTCGTCGTCTTCCCCGGAAGTGGGAACTGCACTGATAAGGAGGAATTTGATTTGCTGGTCGTTTATCCGAATTGTTCTTGTCGTGTTTTTGGTGAGTATAAATTATGGTTAATTTTGATGGATCGATTTAATGTTTTGAATTTTCACAGGGATGGCTTTGGACGCAAGTGTCCTTCCGTCGGAGCTGGTCACGATAGCTCAGCCTTTGGTGGGATTGTCCGGATTAGATGTCCAACGGAATACTATTCATAAGACAATTTGGGACGCGTTCAATAATGGCAAGAAACCGGAAAGCGAATCGATTCAATACAAGTTACTTCCACAAAGCTACGAGTTTCCAGTTTCAAAACCCAAGCATCAATCTTACGAGTGGTACCACCCAAAAGGGATCCTAAAAAGGAACTGGATGTTAAAGCATCTGCATGTGCTACCAGCAGTTGTTGTCTTGTTTCAGGACCTGGAATGGAACGATCCTCAATGGAGCGAAAAGCAGCTGCAATGTGCTTCCATCATACAAACTTTGAAGAATTCCCTCCAAGGAAGAAATACTCGTCTGGCAGTTGTTCTGCTACAAAAAGGTGCACCTCCAGGTCAAGGCGAAGACCTGTTAGCTTCTGAAAGGGCAGCTCACTTGACCAGCACTTGCGACATCAACGCCAAAATGCTTTTTGTGCTTCCTCATAATGACCATCTAATGAGTCACATCTTACGACTTCAATCCGCCTTTCTAGAGCTGGCCCAATCTTACTACACTCAAATGATGAAGCAAATTCGGTTACACCGCGATCAACTCACAGATTCCCATCAGATCCTCAAAATTAGACACCAGTTCAAGCTTGGATTCATTTCGGAACTCAAACTAGACCAATCGAATGCCCTTCGCCATTATCGGCAAACTTACGGCAATCTGGACGAAATCCGGATCGTTGACACGAACTGTCTCGAAATCAAAACCATCGCCGGATTTGTCAATTACAAAATTTGCCGGTTGTTCTTCAAACTGAACGCTCCCAAGGACAGTATTTCGCACTTCAAGAATCACATCAACAAGTACCGATCTAGGACCGGTTTTAAGGAGCTACTGTTTGAGCACATGGCCTGGCTGAGCGTGCAGTACAGCGCCTTTGGGGAACTATTTTGCGACGCGGTGAAGAACGGATTGGCGCCACTGCAAACGCAACATCCGGGAATTTATTTCCACAAAGCTGCCGAGTATGTGGGCCGTAGAAAGGAAGCTTTTCTGCAGTGTTCGGCTCTCGGAGCGCCTGGTGATGGATCGGCAGCTGCCGTTGCCGTCATTGGGCATACAGCTGGGCAACAGGTGAGAAAATTTGTGGAAATGTTTTTGAATTGGAATCTTAAATCCTAATCATATTTCTAAATTCAAAATTTGTATCTGAACCCTGAAGAGGAAATCTGAATATGAACAATCTTAATCTGATGCTCGAATCTTGAACCTAAAATTGAAATCTAATTTTAAAAATAAAAAAAAATTAAAATAAATTGAAAAAATTGAATCTGAATCTGAAATCTAAAACTGAAATTTGAATTTGAAATCTGATATCTCGTGTTAGCTCATTACGTCGTATTACGAACAACATTTTTCCATTTAGAATATTTGTTGTCTAGACAACATATTCTATATGTGAAATACTAAGTTTAAAATTGTTTTGATTACTTTTGCAGCATTTTTTCTGTGAATTCTTAAGATTTTTCATATGACGTAATGAAAGATCCCGCGAGATATCTCAATTTAACTGAAATCTGAATTCTTAAAAACAATTAAAAAAAAATACGCTAAATATGATATGGTATGAAAATTTCA
Organism: Uranotaenia lowii; assembly: GCF_029784155.1. Lineage (NCBI taxonomy): Eukaryota > Metazoa > Arthropoda > Insecta > Diptera > Culicidae > Uranotaenia > Uranotaenia lowii. Next base: position 39,560,847 of record NC_073693.1, read on the forward strand.
TTTTTTTTAGCTCTCATCAGCAAATGCCAACTCGGCCCTGTACAGTGATTTCTTCGGCATTCGGGGCACGAAAACCGGCGAACCCGTTTCAGAACAACAGATTATCTGCATTGTTCAGGAGCTGGAGAAATCTTTCAACCATTCGGCCGCTATCATCACGCTGCTAGGTCAAGCGATGGCTCAGTATAAAGTCTACAAATGTCTACGTTTTCGCAAAAAGCTAGCCGTCGATATGGCCGAGGAATACCTGAAAAGTGGTGACTACTCCAAGGCCCTAACGCTGTACTCGTTGATGCTGTCCGACTATCGAGTCGACAAGTGGTTCACAATTTTCACCGAGGTGCTCCTGAAAACTTTACGTTCTGCCTATCTGTCCGCAACGGTTCCGGATTTTGTAGCCTGTAGCATTGAGGCGCTCTCCCCTAGCATTGCTATGGAGAAGTCGGACCGGATTATGATTTTGGAAAATTTGTGGAAGGTATTTCACAGCGTTTCGCCGGTATCCAGTAGTCAAATTGCTCCGGAACTTACTTCCAGCTGGCAGACAGCACTAGGGGCTTTCAGTAGTCCGATTAAGTTGGATCTGGATCGATTGAACGATTTGTTGGAATGTAAACTGACATTCGATCAAAGGCAAATTAAAAATGATGAAAAGTTGCACCTTCAACTGTACGTTCGATCGATTGTGGAGGTTCCTCTGAAGTTGAGAAATTTCTCAGTTCTGCTGACGGATCTAAAATCAAGTGCAGTTCGTATTCCGGCTGTCGAGTATTGCGAGTATTTGCCGACGGAACCACCCGAAGCCGTTTCGATGAAGCCAATTGAAGAGTTTATCCTGGAGCCACAGAAGTGTTATCGAATCCGGTTCGTTGGCGAACGCTATCAATTTATGGAGAATGTTGATGTACACATTTTCCGGTTGGAAGTCCAGATGGGTTCGGATCGTATTTATGCTATCCTTTCCCAGCGAGAAAAATTAAACCGTCAACCGGTGTTCAAAACGTACAATCCACACCAAGATTGCATGGAACGGATTGCTATCATCAGCTCCTGTTACATAATTCCGACGTGAGTGACTCTGTTATATTAGTTAAAGAAGAAATTGTTTAAGCTTTGTGTTTTACAGATTCCACATAGGATCACAAACTAAGCAAAATAATCAACCGATGCTGACGAACGAGTTCTATCGAATCACAACCAAAATTCTTAACCATTCGGATTTGTGTCTCCAAAACGTTGGTGTCTCGATAAACGTTCCACAAAATTTGAAATCTAGTGGTAATTTTGCTACTTTTAGTTGAGGCAAATACGCAATTATAACGTTTCCTATTTCCAGTATTTCTTACTACGGACCTCAACCAACCGATGCAGAAAATTAACTCCAGCGTCCAGATCGACGTCGGTGAGCTGCAGATGCAATCGTCGACCAGTATTTCCTACTATGCCACCAGCCTAATCGAGGGAAACATCGAGCTGCATCAGCGACTTTTCTATCAAACGGAAAACCTGCACCAAAACAAGTCATCCGTCGGTTCCGGTCCCTCGACCATAAACGACTCACCCTCGACGCCAAACAGCGAAAAAGAGGAGCTGGCCAAGCTGCTGCAATCCACCAACAACCAACAGCAGGTGCTAAAGTTCAACAACGAAAACCACAACGTCAAGGTCGAGTACCTCAGTGACGGTTTGGTGCGGAAGACCAAAGAGGACACCATTCTGTTGCCTTGTGTGGAAGAAATCAAGCTAACCGGACGCTTCTACACCCTGAATCGGCTACCGATGGGTTCGATGGCCTACCGGAACGAAGATTTCATACTGCGGGTCAATATGGAAGTTCGCGCTCCGGATGGAATCGATATCCTGCAGACGCAGTTGTTTTGTGTAAGTTTATTGCACTTTCTTAATTTAGAATTTTTCTAATCAAGCTTAATTCTCAGGACCACAACATCATCGAAAAGCCTTATAAGGGTCAACTGCCTATTGTTGGCACAAAATTGCGGAAACTGACACGTTTCGAAGATCTCCATCTTCTGAACCCCGTTAACTGTACCCGGGAATGGGTATCGCAATCCAATTATCTGAAAAGTGACGTGCGGCTAACGTTCAACCGGAGCCGAACTCCAACCGACTACAGCACCACCACATCGAACCGGTCCCAAAACGAGGATCAGTTCAACCGAAACCTGCTTTCGAAGCTTCCAGCAAATGCCACAATTATTGGTAGCACTAATACCCAACTAACCAACCAGTTCACACTAACACTAACACCCAATACTTCCTCCTCTTCCCCTGTCCAACCTTCTTCCGGTTCTTCGCCGGTTCCTCCACCAGGTTCGGTTATGACGTCCTCGACGGGAAGTTCCGACGATTTCAAAGTTAAACCGCTACCGATAACAACGGACGCCCAACAGCAACGGGACGAGTCGGCCTCCAAAACCCCGATGCAGGTTAAAACCATCTTCAATCAGGCGCTCGATTGTGTTCAGCTAACGACCAACGACCGGTCCGGGTTCATCAATGCCTCCGTTGTACCGACCCTGAGCAGCAGCGAGTCCAAGCCCATTTTCGGGGTGTACAGCGTTCGATGGTGCCGCAGCAACAGTCCTACCGTGGTCAACGAGTCGAAGTTTGTGATTCTTGGAATCGGTATGTTCGAAAAATCTTCTAAATCAACAACTTGTTATGAACTTAAAGTAATTTACAGATGTGATAGAGCCCCCTCTCAACATTTACTGCTACCTGGAGGAGAAGATGTACGTGCGGATACCGATGACGCTCCGGATCACCATTAGGAATCCGACCCGGAAGATCATGCATCTGCAGGCTCTGCTCAACAGTTCGGACAGTTTTATGTTCTCCGGGCATCGGCAGGTTAGTTTGAATGTGTTGATGAGTAACGCGCAACTTACCTCTCTAGTATCCAGTACTATTTCTGAAACCCTGGGGTATCAAAAGCTCCGTTTTGGTTCAAAACTCATCCATGATTTTTGCAGAATTTTTAACCAACGTTTGCATGAGTAAAATTGGAACTTTAAGGTTTGTATGAAAAAATTGAATAGTTTGTACTGAAAAATCAATATCATTTTTGTTTCTTCTGTAGAACCGTGCCTGCTTATGGTTTTTGTGCCAATGTACAAATTAGTTAAAAAAAATTCCGCTGAACAATTCTGTTGAAGTCGTAACTTCGTATCTCATAAGCCAAAAAAGTTTAAGCAAATGAACAGAGGTATGTCTTTTGCCAATGAAAAACAATAAATTCAATTGACATCGCTGCTAATGCCTCGCGAATTATTGTTTGAAAAATTGTCGTGCTATACTATGCAGGCACCCAGCAGTGATGTCAAGTGAATTCATTGTTTTTCAATCCCAAAAGACATGTCTCCATTCACCACCCTATAACTTTTTTGTCTAACGAAGTTACGGTCTTTGACAAAGTTGTTTAGCTGAAAATTCCCTTTAGAGAATTTATAAATTGGTAAAAAAAAATCATAAACAGGCTCGATTTCACAGAAGAAACAAGAATGATGTTGATTTTTTAGCACAAAATATTTAAGTTTCCCATACAAAGCTAAAATTTAAAATTTAATTATGTACCTAAACGTTACTTAAAAATTCTGCAAAAAAATTATGTATAAGTATTAAACCAAAACGGAGCTTTTGATACTACTCCAGGGTTTCAGAAGTTCCAAAACTGACCTCAAATCGACTCATTCTACTGTACAACCTCCAAATGACTCCGGTCCAACAACCTTCAAGTGCCTCCTTGTGTCGAATTTTTAATGGCACTTACTCGATAGATTCCCATCCCGACGATATGCTAATGAATTTCCAGCCAAATGCCTCACAGTAACGATTGGGTAGACAACCTCAAATCTTTTTCTTGGCTGCACGACCTTCCATGGCTGCCTGGTTCTACGACCTATTTCTTCGTACTTTTTACAACTGAAAATGGACCAATTTACTGAAATTCCAAATATATCTATCGTTACAAGAATCGTATTAAGAATTTTAAACCTTTTTTTGCAGCTCAACGTCTCGGTTTTTGCATTTTCCTCGTACGATCTGCTGTACAACCTGTACCCGCTGAAAGCTGGCTGGCAACCACTGCCTGAGCTTCAGCTCGATTACATCAATCATTCCAACAGCAGCACCAGTAGCATCAACGCCAGTCAAGCTCCCGGGATGGGTCCCGGTGCCGGTGGACCACAAGCTCCAGGTGGCGGGACGGTATCCGTCCCCGTTGTTACGATAGATGTAGGCAATAGTAGTACCGGCAATAGCAATACTCATCCACAGCAATCCGAGGTCGATTCCGCCGGCGGCAGCAGTTACGAGAGCCAGCGTAAAGCTGAACTGGCCGCCTTGGTCAAACGCTGGATGCCCAAGATGGTGTTCATTCATGTGAGTTTGCTGAAGTCATTTAAAATGAGTTCATTGTTTCATTGTCTAATTATACATTTTTTTAATTCTAGCCACCAAACCGATCCTGAAACTAGAACAGCAATGTATGTTGTAGGTATGTATAGTTTACATTATCAAATTTATTGTTTCTGGAAACAATTATTATTGACAAAAAAAAGTGAGCGTCAGATTAAAATCAAAATTTTCTACTAATTTACTCTTAGAAATAACAGTTTTCCGGGAAAACTTTTCCCCTAACTGAATTGGGGTACAAGGCACCCGGATTTCGATTTGCCTAACCCTTCGGTTAAACTTTAGATTAGCATCTTTCGGTGCTCAGTAGAATTAACAGTCTACGAAATTTTCTAACGAATTCGATGATCAACAGAATTATAACTTTTTTTCTCGATAAAACTCGATTTATAAAAATTCTCTTATAGAACATTCAAAATAGTTAACTGTTTGCTCGGAACACGTGTTCTTAGATGTGGCCTAGCTCATCTCTGTATAGAATCAATTTTAATACGAATTCTTGTATTATAGTAAACGCGTTAAGACAGCAAAAGAGAAAGAAACATGTACATTTAACCAATTAACTAAAATCTAACGATATCGAATAGTAGGGTTCTTAATAAAAGAAAAATAAATATTTGGGGAGCACGCATAAAAAATCGCGGTAAAATTGTTCTTGGGCAGCAACCAACCTAAAAACGCGGCGCCCGCAAACATCTTGTTCTTATATGGATTTGAAACCGTCGTTGGTTTTGTTGCACCATATTGTAGAGTGTGATTTATTAGTGAATGTTGAAATATCAGGCATGAGGTAACAAAAACGATGGGATAATACGAAACAATAAAAGAAGTTATTTATTGATAAAATGGCCAGATGTGTTACATTTTGTAACGGCAAGTGATTATCACAGTTCCCTGGAAAATTTGCAAAAAAAAAACTATTCAAATTGCTTAAGATATGATGTCATCTGGCAACCCTTCCCAATTATTTTGAATTGGTTTTGTTTCGCCGGTTTCGCCGAATCGCAATAGTTCATAAACCTTTCTATTTGTATTTACTTTTAAATAAAGTAAGACAAATAAGTATCTGGTAAAAAGCTAGGTAAGTACCCCACAGTGCAATTATATATCGAGATACTTAACAGTTGTTTTTTTCCTTAAAAAGAAGCATAAAACACGAATAAAATCAAACACATCTCCGAATGAACAATCGAAAATGCCAAAACGGGAACGTCGCCCGAAACCGAGCCACAGCTGCTGCATCAAAACGAAGGCCGCTCTCAAAGATTTCGATTCCGAAATACGAGAACAGGAAGTTTTCGTACTTCCGGATGACGACGACATTCGCAAACGGATTCACGCTCGACGCCGGGTGGGACGCTTCAATGGGCTAAAAGGGTGCTACAAAATGTGGCGCGCATCGTTGCTAATGCATCTGAAAGATCTGGGCCTGGAGCACACCCTGGAACGGATTCCGCCGGAAGAAATCTACGAAATCGACGGGGACTTTGACGGGGAGGCCTGGGCCAGTGCCTACCAGAAACGCTGCGAGCAGGACTGCGAAGCGATCGACGAGATGTGTACCACGATGGATTTGGAACCGCTGAAAAGGGTGGCCCACTGTACCTATGCCAAGGATATACTGGACACCCTGGACCTGAACTATAACCGGGTTCCGCGGAAGAAAAAATAACTGACTGCAGGATTAACTGCGGGTGGAAGCGATCCTTGATTGAACCATAGAGTAGAAAACCTTTTGAAATTCCTAGAGGGAAATCGCAATTGAACCATTTCTATTGGTTTCAGCTTTTTAGACTTAGATCGTTAGCGTTCTACGTTTTCTGTTATTCGTCTGGGACGAAAGTAATTCTATTTTTTGTTAATATTTTATTTTTCTGAAATATTTTTTTAGAGACAACTTTTAAATTTGTTATCGTTATCTGTATTTTTTTTTTTCATGATCTATAAACAAAAGGCAAAACATAATTTTTGTTCATTTAAAATTACCAGCTTTTGGCACGATTCACACAATGTAATTTTCAGAAGCAATGTTTAAGCTTTCTCCGGATACGTTACGGTTATTGTTCAGTCTATAGTTGGTTCACTCATGATCCTGCTATCGCAGGCAATCAAAAAAAAAATGGCACAAATATCAAATTACACACAAACACTGATGACACACATTCAAAAATAAGAACAATCGAACCGAACATGTAATGTAGTAATTTTAAACATTATTATAACAATAAAATTTAAAAAAAATCACAATGCAATCACACTCCAATAAATAAATAAATCGTTGTTGAAAACTCCGATTAATTCTTTCATTTTGAAACTAGATGAAACTAATTTAGCTTGTTGGAACTGACATTTAAAACCAATTATTGAAAAAGATAGACCGAGCTTGGGAAGCTGCCTACGATTTATTTTTTTAGAATGACCATAAGAACAATGAGTTTACAAATTATATAGTGTTAAGCATACCAAGAATATCAGTGGACTTAAATGACTTCCTTGGGGAACAACTAAGCACAAAACAAACATGAACCTCTTTTTTATTGTTGACTTTTTGGGGAATGTTTAGAAAATAACTTACCAGACAGCCATGTTTTTTTTCTATAGAAAAGAAGTTTAGGAGGTTACGTCCATATAAATTCTGTAGAGGTTTTTGAAAATTTCAAAGAAATAAAACCGTCCCAAGGAAATCAGAAGTGAGCTGCCTGGTTTTTTTTTAAATAAATAAGTACCAATAAGTTTTAATTTTACAGTTTGAGGGATGAATATCCCTGAAAAAAATAAAACTTTAGGTAATGAACAAGATTTTTAGCAAATGAGTGTTATTTTTAAGATAGCGTACATCAGAAAATGTGTTTCTTCATAAAATTTTCGAACTAAGGATCCGTCACATGGGGGTAGTTTGTGGAAGGACACAAAAAGAAAAAAAAAGTTTATTGCACACATTTGAAGGTCTTTAAGATTTATAAATTCTTATGACGCGGGCCACAAGGTCTTTGATTGCAGTAACATGTGATTCTATATAGATTTCTTTTCAAAATTTAAATGAAAATCTCACAAAATTCTAACAAAAGTTTTTCAAATGCCCATTTTTTATAAAATGTAAATTTATATTTTGATTCAAAAATAAATGGGCCACCTCTAAAAGATAGAAGTAAACCTAAGTTTTAAATTAAGATTTTATTTATGATAACATACAAAAAAAAATGTTGCATTTTTGTGCAATTAATATATATTTTAAAATTTTTAATAGTAAACACAAATAAATGAAATTTCGAAGCGGGCATGAAAGGGTTCACCGTAAGAAAAATACAACTTTTTGCTGCATGGGTTCGTCTTTCTGACGCGAAAGTTGATCGCGTATTCGTGATGGCGACAACAAAATCTTTCCCCTTTCTGCAATCGCGTTAATAAATTTAGAATTTCAATAGAACTGTTTTAACGAAGTGGTTTCAATTAAGACAAACCGTGTTCCCATTCCCCAACGGAATCGTTGCCGGAGGAAGTTTCCTACTTCGAAACAGGTAAGCCAAACCGTTTGTTTACCTGGCTAGTTGGTTTCAAGTTGCGTAATAAAAAATAGCCCATTTTTCGGAACAGAATTCAAACATCCGTGAATCGAGTCTCCCGGGGGAGTCCAATCGGATATGGCCACTATCAACATGGCTGAAACCTGCCGGCTGTGTTTGAATTCCAACTTGGGCCAGGCGGTGGTGAATCACGAGGACGACCAGCTGCGAAGGAAAATCGATAAGGTTTTTTACTTCCAGGTAAATTGTTTTCGATGTTTGTTTTTCTCTTTGGATGGAAAAAGAAAACTATCGGATGGCTTTATCTTCATAGGTTTTTCGCAATCGGGACATTCCGAGTATGGTGTGCGACATCTGCATTGAAACTGTGGATGGCTTCTACGAGTATGCCGAGAAGGTTATGAAAAATCAGCAGTTTTTGCGATCGGCACTGGTTCCGGTTCCGTCAACGTCGACAGCTGCTGCCCTCAGTGAGTTGGGTTCCCACGTTAGCAATGACATGGTTAAAATTGAGTACAGCGTTAAACGGGAACCAACCGAAACGGAATGGGTCGGAGTAGATACCTACTGCGAAACTTCGGTCGTTTCGGTACAAGATGAGCTGCTTCAGAAAGATATTCATCTTGAGGAACTGGATCTGGACACGAAGGACGACCAAGAGGAGTGGCTTCCGGTGGATGAGGACGAAGAATACGAAAGCGACGTTTCGGAGATATCGGATTTGGACATAAAGGACGACGATGAATACGAAGAGGAAGAAGGTGAATACATACCGAAGGCTAAACGGAAGTACACTCCGAGGAAAAAATCGACTTCCCCCAAGAAACCGAAAGCCCCAAGTAAGCCACGGGAACCACGAGTTGGTCCAAGTCTGGACGAAAAAATCCTACAGCATTACAAACTATCGTGCGATCTCTGTGCGGAACCACTCGAGGATTTTACGGTCCTTCGTAAACATTACAAAAATTGTCACGACCAGGAAGGTTATCTGAAGTGCTGTAACAAGAAAATCTACAAGAAATGTTGGATGATTGAACACATCCAGCTTCATCTGGACCCCGACGCATTCCATTGTGATATCTGCAACAAGAGCTACAGTTCCAGCAAAGTGCTGAAGGAACATACCAAAGAAGTACATTCACCGAACGAGGATCGTCCCTTCAAGTGCGAAGTCTGTCTGAAACCGTTCGTTTCGAACGCACATCTAAACGCCCACACAATGGTTGCCCACGGATCGGTCCAATGTCCTCAATGTCCAAAAGTCTTGGCCTCCCAGGGTTCCCTCAAGAAGCATCTGGTAGCCATGCACGGCGACGGGGAGCAGCACGTCTGCGATGTCTGTGCCCGAGTGTTCCGATCCAAGCAATGTTTCGATACCCACGTCAAGGGTCATCTGGGAACTCGGCTGGAGAACAAGGTCCAATGCAATGTGTGCTCCGTTTGGTTGACCGATAAGTACTGCCTGACCAAGCACATCCGACGGATGCACGTGCAGCCAGATGTGGCGATGGCCTGCGAGCTGTGCGGCAAACAGGTACGCAACCAGGACGCCCTGAACTGTCACATGCGTCGGGCGCATACGGAGAGCCGGTTCGAGTGCGACATCTGCCACAAAAAGTTCAAGCGTCCGCATCATATGAGGGTGAGTATGTTAGACCCTTGCTTTATTGGCTTATTTCTGGGAAATTTCCAGGGTTCCCAACTACAAGTTAAATTATTACGTTTCATACAAATAGAGCCACTTGTGCAAAATATTTACAAAACTTCTGACACGTGAATTTCCCTGATTCTTTGCAGGAGCACATTGCCATTCACCACACCGGCGAAGATCTGTACGGGTGCAACCACTGTAGCGAGCGGTTCAACACCAAGAACAAACAGTACATGCATCGGAAAACGGCTCACCCACTCGAGTGGGAGGAAGAGATGCGCAAACGAATCATGAAGGATCCTTAGGTTAGCGAACTTGTGCTCAGAAAGTGGAAGTATTTTATTATTTCGTTAATTTTCTTGCGAGAATCGGTAAGCTATGACTTACCCAGTTACAGCTTAATGATGACATTGTGAGTACCATTTTCTGCTATGGTAGAAAGGTAACGTAATTATATTGTGTAAGTTATGACCAAACCAGGAACGAATGAAGTTTGATTTCTAAGCATATTTCTGTTTAATTCTGAAACAAATCCATCTTTCTAATTACAGAAACTTCTCCAAAGACTCGGCCTGAACGTAACAACTGGGAAACTGGTCGTCGAACTCCATCTCTGATTCCGATTGTTCCTTATCGCCGTCAGTTTCCTTCATGAAGAAGTCATAGTTTACAAAGTACGGATCTTCCTCGGTAAATTTGACGCTCTCTCGACGATTAATGGACCACAGAGCAGCGCTCTCAATCCCACTTCCGTTCAAGCCGCTACGCTGGCAACTGGCGACGCGACGCATTATTCGATGCAAATTAGCCGGATCACATTTCATCTCCAAACCCAGTCGAAGCACGTTGGTGTTGTTGATTTCCAGCAAATCAGATGAACGTTGCTGGATGCAAACGTTCCTACGGGATACTTTTCTCGCCTGAGGAGGATCCGATTGGGTTCCGCTGGTTTGCGCTTCGCTGTCCCGCATCCTAACGCTGTGATACTTTTGGACGGCTACGTTTCTCGTTTCCTTAGGGCTCGTTTGAATGGAAGAGTTTCCCCTGCTGATTATGTCTGTATTGGTGCCAGTCGAAGTTTTTATCGGGTTAACGACTCTAACTGGGGTCACTTGAACCGAAGCGTTCACCGAGATCCGTTTATCAACTTTCGGAGTCATTTGAACGGCAACCTCTTTCCTCTGAATAACCGGCTCATTCGCGGGTGAAAGTCGATCGACTCTCAACCATTGACTTCCACAATTTTGACTCTTGTTTTGGCTAGAACCGTGGTTCTGTGATTGTTCGGTTTGCAACCTGAGCTGCTCGTAAGCCTGTCGAGACTGCTCTAGAACCCGCTCGATCAAATCATCCTTCGGTTTTGGCCGACGATCCGTCGTTGTGCGTTCGTACTGCTGCAGTAAATCGTGCTGACCCTCGAACAAACTGGCGGAAAGATTTGCCACGTCCTCCGAGTCCCGGGGCCAGTCTAGCGAATTGCTTTCGGATATTTCAAATGCGTTATTCCGTTCCTGCGTTCGAGGTCGGGAGCCTCCATTTTTGACTGCAGCATTAGCTGTTTTTGAACGTAAAGTCCTGTGGGAGGTAGCAGAACCGAATGGTCGACCCCTTCTTCTTCCTCGGCTGACTGAAGACTTTTGCGACGATTCCACAAACTCTTCCTGGGCTGCGGGATTTACAAATTTTAATTTTATTGGCAAAAAAACAAAACGGAGGATACTTACAGAACTGCATGGCGCTGCTACGTTTGTTCAAATGAAAGTGAGTTTACCACGTGTTTTGTTGAGGTTATGAGCATGGCACACTGTGAGTACTGTGACGGTTTGGATTGCAAAAAAAAAAACGTAAAATGGGGTGAATTTGGAAAAAAAAATCTTGGAATAATAGTTTAAATTTAGATTTCACAAAAGTTTCCTTCTTTCTTCGGTGCTAAAGTACGTCGAGGCTTTTTTACATAGTTTTTCGCACGGTTTTGTTAAACCGCTCTATTTAGTCTGAGGAAAAATGAGTCCGTTTAAATGGAAAACACTTCGCATTGTTTAAAGTTGGGATAAACATAGTTCTGAGGCTTGAAAGACCTGAGACCGGAAACGCATGAAACACGAGACGCGAAACATGAGATGTGAGAAATGAGACAATCCAAAATCTTAAGAGACCGGTTAATGATTCACTTCTCACCTCTCACGTTCCGTATCTCACGGCTTACATTTTATGTCGCTTTTCTCATTTCTCACTCCTCAAGTCTTACATCTCATGCCTCGTTTCTCACATCTCATTGCTTACTCCCTACGTTTTTCAGCTCAAATTTTCTTCACATTCCACGTCTCTCTTCTCACCTCTAAAATACCACTTATTTCTTCTCTCGTCTCATTTCTAAAATCTTCTCACATCTTATGTAAGGGGTTTATTCTGCGACTCGAGTGACGTGACTTACGAAATTTCATATCCTTTTGCTGGCTTAAATAGCTTCTCTAGCCTCGAAATTTTCGTTCAGATGAGCTGTTATTGGCCTTCAGAGCTCATCGATAAACAAATTTCTTTTCTGTAGCATTTTCTGGAGCAAGGACGAAGAAGTGAAATTCCGTGAGCCACGTCACTCGAGTCGCAGAATAAGCCCCTAAGTCTCATGTCTTATTTCTAAGTTCTGGTGTGCCATGTTTCAGGTCTCATTTCCTATTCAGGTTACAAATTTCATTTCTCTAAAGGGGGCTTGTGATATAGCTCAGTTGGCCAGTCTGTTGTCTCCTGAGCCGATGTCCACGAGTTCGAGCCCAAGAGCAAACATCGAACACAGTTGTACCGGATAAGTTTTTCAATAACGATCCGCCAACTGTAACGTTGATAAAGTCGCGAATGCCATAAAGATGATAAAACGACTATAATCGAAACAAAACAAAAAAAAAATCTCTAAAGGGCGAACACGTAATGATTGCGTCACATTGAACAGGGCATAATGTTTTTACCATTGGGTAAAAAACAACCAAATTTTGCACACTTTCTCATGGATGTGTATTGTTTACATGCTGTCAAACTCGTGTGTCATGTTTTTCGGCTCAACGGAAATGGAGGTGAGAGAACAAATTCTTTCCAAACACCTAGAGTTTCCTGACCTGTCGCACCGACAGTTGGGGGAAAATGTTTAACATTCACCATTCAACCGTTTCCAGAGTGTTGAAGCTGTTATAGCAGCGATTGACATTGGACCACGGCAAAGGAGCTGGAAGAAAACTGGACCGGAGTACAGCAAGACAAAGGGAAATGTTGAGGCCAACTGTACATCCGTCGACCCTTCGAACAGCTACGGCTCTGTAGACCAAAAGAACTGGCAACACTTAACCACCCTTCCTGGAACTACTGACATGACTGGGTGAACGGATGTAAACAAACGGTCAGTAGACAACGTGACTCAGAAAAGGCGGCGAAGTAGTTACATTTGAAGAGTTTGTGAATTTGATAAGGACACTTTAATGTAAGTTTACACAGATTTTCCTTTATACATCCTTTAAAAAAAACACTTAAAATAAAATTTGTTTACAGCTTTTAAGCTGATTGAATCTGCTGAAAAGGAGTGTTTTTACTTCGTCCAAATTAAACCCCTGTTGTGAGGTTATACCGCAACATTCTTAAAAGATTAAAATCTACGAAGAAATCAAATCCGATATCGTGAAAAATGCCGCCAAAGGCCGTCAAGACATTTAGCTGTAGCCTCTGCAAGGATCCGGACAACAACCATATGGTACAATGCGACCGATGCCAATCTTGGTATCATTACCAATGTGTGGGTGTTGGTGATTCTGTGGCGGACCGAAGTTGGCTTTGTCCAAGTTGTGACAAAAACAGTACCACCAAGGCAATTGAAACGCTAAAGACGAATAAATCCAGATCCCAATTGTCTAGAGCCAGTACTTCGAATTCCGCGAGAGCCGCAAAGGCGGCCCTAGAATTGCAGCAACTCCAAGAACAAAAACAACTGGAGCTACAGCGCATTCAGGAGGAAACCATTCGAGCTGAGAAGGAAGTTGCTCTGGCAAAGACTCGCCTGGAGCTCGAGAAACAACAACGTGAGAAGGAAGCAGAACTCGAGCGGAAGCGCCTGGATGATGAGCGAAAACGTCAGGAAGCAGAGCAGGAATTTGAGCAGCTGAAACTCAAACAGGATAAAATCCGTCAGGAAGCTTTGAGAAAGCTAGAGGAAAAATTCCTAGCTGAAAAATATCGCATTCTTAATGCTCAGCTTGACGAGGACTGTAGTCGCAAAAGCGATTATAGTGATTGTAGCGGAAGAAGAACGAAGCAATGGGTAGAGGACTTGTTAGATAACCATGAAGTAGCCATCCATGAGGAAAAACCGAGTGAAGGTAATCCTAAACGTTGTAGGGAACCACTCGATGCACCTAAACAACCACTCAACTCGACTGAACTAGTTAATCCCAATAGAAATCCAAGGAACCTAATAGGAAATGAGATCGCCAGCAGAAATTTCGAATTTCCCGTCGAAAGTCCCATTCGAGGGGAGCAAAATCTGGTCACGGTTCCTCAAGCAGTTGATAGACAGGGGAACGAGCAACGTGCGCAGAGAGAAAGCGAATTGCAGAATTATCCATCTAATCTACACATCCCGTCAGGTTTCAACACCTTGACCAGTAATCAACTGGCTGCTCGATCAGTGTTTTCAAAGGAGCTACCGACGTTTGCTGGTAACCCGGAGGAGTGGCCGCTTTTCTACAGCAGCTATCTGACCGGAACAAGAGAGTGCGGCCTCACTAACGCAGAAAATTTAATCCGTCTTCAACGATGCCTTAAAGGCGAAGCCTTAGAAGCAGTACGTAGCAGTTTGCTAATTCCGGAAACAGTCCCTTGTGCCATTGAAACTCTGGAAATGTGCTACGGTAGACCGGACGTATTGATAAATGCACTTCTAATCAAGATCCGAAACACTCCTGCTCCAAAGGAAGGCCGGTTAGAGTCCCTGATTGCTTACGGGCTAGCCATAAAAAACTTCTGCAATCATATACTTGCAGCGAATCTCAAAGAACACTTTACAAACCCCACGTTGCTTCAGGAGTTAGTGGAAAAGCTTCCTACGGATACTAAAATGAAATGGGCGGACTACATGGAACTCACAGGTGAGAAGAGCTTGGATTGTTTCGGAAGATTTATGCACGAAGTTGTAAGAAAGGCGATCACGGTGACCTCTTACAACCCTCAGACAGTGACCAAACCAGCAAGAGGAGAAGACCCAAGATCCAAAGGTGGCATGAAGTTCAGAGGGTACCTCAATCTTCATAGCGAAGCTCGAGCGTCTGATGCAGATGACAAAGATGATCAGCACCATTTCCAGAAGATATGCAAAGTATGCGGAAAGCCAGGTCACACATTGGACAGATGCGGTAAGTTCGAAACCTTTTCTATCGATGAACGCTTGAAGGCAATCCGGATTCATAACCTCTGTAAGAGTTGCCTTAAAAACCACTTGCCATGGCCGTGTCGCCGCCCTAAAGATTGCACGTATGAAGGTTGCCGTCTCCGTCACCACCCTCTACTCCACTCATCTCCTCCTGAAGGACGAACAAATCCTAGTCCCAATAATTTTCATCGTGCTAATCGTACTGCAATTTACCGAATCATTCCCGTCACAGTACACAATGGATCACTATCCATACCTACCTTCGCTCTCCTTGATGAAGCCTCCGAGGTTACTATGATCGAACAGAACCTCGCTGATAATTTGAATCTCAAAGGTAGCATAGCACCACTCCACTTACAATGGACGAGCAATGTTTCTCGTGTGGAAGAAAATTCTCGTACAACCGACATACTGATTTCTGGGCAAAATAAGTCGAAGTGTCATTGCTTGAAAAACGCGAGAACAGTTGAGGTTTTAGAACTCCCGGTCCAGACCATTCGCCGTCAGGAACTCGACAAATATCCACATCTTAGAGGCTTACCCATAGCCGACTACGAACACGCACGACCACAATTGCTAATCGGTCTTGAGAATATCCATCTTGCAACACCTCTGAAAATCTGCGAAGGACCACGTGGGCAACCTATAGCCACAAAGACCCGCCTTGGATGGTGTATCTACGGCGGCATTTCGTACAACAGAACTCGTGAATCATACCAACAGCTTTTCCATGGTAGCGTTCAAACCGAAGACGAGAAACTACACGAAGTGATCAAACAGCATGTCGTTATAGACAACCTGGGAATCCTAAACACAGGAGTAGCACTCGAGTCTGACGAAGATAAGCACGAGAAATATTGAAAATTACCACCCGCAGAATTTCTGGAAGATTTGAGACAGGGATTTTATGGAAAAGCGACACCGTTATCTTTCCGGATGGGTTTGCTATGGCACTAAGTCGATTAAATAGTCTAGAAAAGAAAATTTATAAAAATCCGGAATTGGCAAATCGCGTACAGAAACAAATTAATGAATATCTAGAAAAGGGATATGCTCACAAAACATCTTACGAAGAGTTGAATTCTGGAGACCCGAAACGAGTCTGGTATCTGCCACTAGGCATCGTTGTTAGTCCCAAAAAACCAGAAAAGCTGCGACTAATCTGGGATGCCTCTTCGAAAGTTCGGAACGTATCATTCAATTCAATGGTTCTTAAGGGACCAGATCTACTCACGTCATTACCGGCAATTCTCTTTAGATTCCGCTCGAGAAAGGTGGCAATATGTGGTGATTTGAAAGAGATGTTCCACCAGATAAAAATTCGAAAGGAAGACCGGTCCGCTCAGAGATTTTTGTGGAGAGAGAATCCGTCCGCTAAACCGGAAGTCTACACTATGGACGTTGCAACTTTCGGTTCTGCCTGCTCACCTTGTTCAGCGCAGTACATCAAAAACCGGAACGCTAATGACTACAAGGAGGAATTTCCAGAAGCAGCCGAGGCCATCATCAACGGCCATTACGTTGACGATTATTTAGACAGCAAAGATTCAGAACAGGAAATAATCAGTCTGATCAACGATATTCGGTTCGTACACCAGCAAGGTGGGTTTGAAATTCGAAACTTTAGATCTAATTCTCCATACGTTTTGAATGTGATCGGTGAGAAAGTTCTTCCTCCGAAAGATTTGGGCCTATTCCCGAAAGAAATTGAATCAGTTTTAGGTATTCAATGGCTGCCAGCAAAAGACATGTTCACTTTTTCATTGAACCTAATGAACATCGACACCGAACTGATTGATGGGACGATTCGTCCTACAAAGCGTCAAATATTACGCATCATAATGACCATTTACGACCCACTCGGTCTGCTGGCTGCATTCATTATACAAGGAAAGATAATTATACAAAAACTATGGAAAACTGGTTGTAATTGGGATGACGAAGTTAACGATGAAATATTCTCGGACTGGAAACGCTGGACCAACTTGTTCTCGGGGCTGGGTAGCATCCATATACCAAGACCATATTTTGGCACGACTATTCCAGAATTGTGCAAACCAATCCAATTGCATGTGCTCGTTGACGCAAGCGAAGAAGCATATGCTTGCGTCGCGTATTTTCGCTACATCGACAGAGGCATAATTCGTTGTTCTCTTGTGGGTGCAAAATCCAAGGTTGCTCCTGTTAAAACCCTTTCCATACCAAGGCTCGAACTGCAATCAGCTGTGTTGGGAACACGTCTAGCGGAGTTCATACTCAAAAATCATCAAATACCAATCACTGAAAAGTTTTTTTGGACCGATTCGGCAACAGTGCTGCACTGGATCCACTCAGATACACGCAAGTATCATTCATACGTGGCGTGTAGAATAGGAGAAATCTTGACCTCTACGAACACCAAGGAATGGAGGTGGGTACCTTCTCGCAGAAACGTTGCCGACGAAGCCACCAAGTGGGGTTGTGGCCCGTGCTTTGAAGCAGACAGCAGATGGCTCCTTGGACCAGACTTCTTATGGGGCTCCGAAGATTCGTGGCCTGAGCAAAAATGGAAACCAGCTAAGGTAACTGAAGAGTTGCGATCTAGTTACTTTCACAAAATGCTGATTGTGGAAGAAATAATCGACGTCAACCGCTTCCACAAGTGGGAGAGAATGTTACGAACAATCGCCTATGCATTCCGTTTCGGGACACCCCGAGGTAACAGCAACACTACAATCGAACCGAAGTCCTTAGAGCTCCTTGATCAGAAGTATCTACGTAAAGCCGAGACGGTACTGCTGCAGATCATCCAACGAGAATCGTTCCCGGAGGAAATAATTGTACTTCAAAGAAAGCCTGCGGGGGTGGTGCCGATCACCAGTCCGCTATATAAATTGTCAGCTTACATCGATAAGGAGGGATTGGTCAGAATGGACGGTCGTATCGGCGCCGCCCCCAACTTGCCGATCGAAGCTAAGTGTCCTATAATTCTTGCCAAAAACCATCCTATAACGTTCCTTCTTATAGACTCGTACCATCGCCGCTACTTGCATCGGAATGCAGAGACCGTTTTCAACGAGATTCGTCAGCGCTTCTACATACCAGGGCTACGAAAGCTGATACGCACTGTAGGCTCCCGCTGTCAATGGTGCAAAGTCTACGGCAGCGTTCCGACTCAACCGAAGATGGCTCCTCTTCCTAAGGCTCGGCTAACAGCATTCTTGCGGCCTTTCACATTCACTGGTCTGGATTACTTTGGCCCAATTCTGGTGAAAGTTGGACGTTCCCATGTAAAGCGCTGGGTAGCCCTCTTTACATGCTTCACGACACGGGCTATTCACATGGAGGTGGCCCACAGCCTTTCAACAGTTTCCTGCAAGCTATGCATCCGCCGCTTTATAGCGCGACGAGGAGCGCCCGCTGAAATATATTCGGATAACGGCACCAATTTCAGGGGCGCCGCTAACGAACTACAAAAACAACTTCTTGAAGTCAACCAGGGGTGCGCAGAAACGTTCACTAACACAAATACAAATTGGTTCTTCAACCCGCCAGCAGCGCCACATACCGGTGGCGTGTGGGAGCGTCTGGTACGGTCCGTTAAAACAGCATTAGAGGCCCTACACGATGTGCCTAGAGTTCCTGATGACGAAACATTCGAAACAATCATCCTTGAAGCGGAAAGTATGATAAACAGTCGACCGCTAACGTACCTACCACTCGACGGGGCCACAGATGAGGCACTGACTCCTAATCATTTTTTGCTTGGTAGCTCAACCGGAGTCAAGCAACCACCGCAAGATTCTACTAGTGCCC